>NW_008704501.1:5223567-5472262 GCF_000326865.2 Helobdella robusta
ATGGATGGATGGATGGATGGATGGATGGATGGATGGATGGATGGATGGATGGATGGATGGATGATGGATGGATGGATGGATGGATGGATGGATGGATGGATGGACGAGATAACGTGATGACGAAAAGAAAAGAATAAATGAATGAAAATTAAATTTATAATGGAAAGAGAGAGACATAGAGGAATACAAATTAACTCGGGTATATGTTAAATTGTGTACAACTAAAACGTTTGCAAGTCTTTCAAAATTTCAATATTTCAAAATTCAGTAGCTGACAATTTAAACAGAAACAAAATGTACGTGATATATAAGGAAGTTGTTGATGATGATAAATATGATGATGATGGTGGTGATGGTTTCGAAGACAACGACGAAGAAAAAAAAGATGATGAAGATGAAGAAGAGGACGATGCATGATAAATAACACGAAGGCAAGATTCATTTGTATACACATTTCAAGCACACATTTTGCACCTCGCTATAAATTAGACCGGTCAGATAAATGAACCAGCTGTTAAACGAAACATCTGACCAGAGATAACTTAATTACGTACCTGATGTCCGAGTTGTTATACCTTTGCTAGGTAATATGATATATAGAAAGATAGAAACCCACATTCCGAGATAAACGTATCGAGACAAACGTATCGAGACAGACGTATCGAGACAGACGTATCGAGACAGATGTATCGAGCGAGACAGACAATATTTACGAATATTAATCAATTTATAAATAACAATGTAACATTAACAAAAACATTAATATAGAAAAATAACATTAAAAAAATAACTACTAGACGCAACAAACGAAACGAAACAAAACGGAACGAAACGGAACGAAACGAAAACATAGATGAAGAATATTGGCAGATAACATTAGCGGGTTTGAGGAATAATTGCCGCGCGTCTGCTGCGTGCGGATCACGTGTAATGAAGCCATTCTTCTTAATAGCTCGATAAATAATGGACACTTTCATACATTATGTATTCATTACATTATATATCCAATACATTATAAATCCAATACCTTATGTATCCAAAACATTATGTATTCAATTCATTATCTATCTAATGGATTACGTATCCAATGCATTATTTATCCAATAACTTATGTATCCAAAACATTGTGTTCAATTCATTATCTATCCAATGCATTACGTATCCAATGCATTATCTATCCAATACCTTATGTATCCAAAACATTATGTATTCAATTCATTATCTATCTAATGCATTACGTATCCAATGCATTATCTATCCAATATCTTATGTATCCAAAACATTATGTGTTCAATTCATTATCTATCCAATGCATTATCTATCCAATGCATTATCTATCCAATGCATTATATATCCAATACATTATGTATCCAAATACATTACCTATGAGATAACAATAGAAAATCATTACACGTTAAACATTAACAACCTCATTACATTACGGACCCAGAAATAGTGAATTGAGCCTCATTAATTAAATGCATCCAAGGTACCGTAAGATAAAAATTACTCAATTACTCCATTGAATTTATGCGTGGTATGCTTCAAATGGCTTCATCAGCCAGGATCCAGTAGAGAAAAGAGATATCTCAACAACCTTATCACCAGTTTATACAATTCTACCAGTACAAGTATATTAATACCTAATATGTTTGTTATTAATACCTTATTTAGGTTTATATTAATACAAAGCCTGGATGAATATACAGTTTAATAATGCATTAATGTATGTGTATGTATTTACGACAGAATATGATGAATTGATACATTGTGAATGCGGGCGTACAAACAAACGAACGACTAAACCATGCAATTGGTTTGCATTGGTTTCTATTGCCATTTTGTGGCCTGGTATCGGTGAAGATACTGCTACTCATGCTACGTATAACGACGTTATAAACATGATGTATGGCGTGTTTGGTTTGTGCAAATGTTTCGTTCTTGTATGCGTACGTATATTTGTAGGCGTATGTAAGTTTGTATGTGTATGTTTGTATGTGTATGTATGTTTGTATTCATGTGTATGTTTGCATGCGTACCTATATATGTTTGTATTCGTATGTATGTTTGTGTGTGTGTATGTATGTTTGTATGTGCTTATCTGTATGTGCTTATCTGTATGTGTACGATATATTTATCAAAATATATCCTGCCTAAATATACTGGCAATATAAATATGTATGTATGAATTAATGAATTATCTACACATGTCTGTATGAATGAATGAATGTATGAATGAATGAATGAATGAATGAACGAATGAGAACGGACGAACAAACGAACGATTAATAAATGAGCAAACGAATGAACGCATGCACGAATGATGAATATATACGGCATGCACGTTTCCAATGGCTCAAGCCGGCAAATGTCAACAACGTGATGTGGCTGGGAAGCCAATCTCAATGACGGCCAGAGTCCCAATGCAAACATTGCTTCTACTGATTGAGGAGCATTTTAAGAGAAAATAAAAGTTGATTCACGTTGCCGTTATAAGCAGCCGACTGCGAAAATAATTTTACTTTCTGAACCTTGAAAAATTTTTTTCGTTTTATTTCAAATAATTTACTATGTGCGTATGTGTGTGTGTGTGTGTGTTTGTATGCGTGTTTGTATGCGTGTTTGTATGCGTGTTTGTATGTGTGTGCGTTTGTTGTGCATTTAAAAAAACAAATGTATAGTGTAAAAATGAGAAAAAGTAAAAGAGAAAGAGAGAGAAAGAGAGAGAAGAGAGGACAATTTTGTATCCAATGTTTTCATAACGTTGAGACAAATAATTTTTTATTGTCCCATGTTCCCTCTTTTAATTTTTATGTTGTTGGAGCCAGAAACAATGTCTCCCGTTTTGATTCATGCCACTGAAGAATGCTGATGGTGGTCTTCATGATTTTGGAGATTTTAACAAAGTTTATTTTTGAGGCAAATTTATAAAACTGTTATGTGACTGACCTCTCTGTCTTGTAATGATTTAATAATTATAAGAAATGTTAACTACTTGAATGTCGTCATGAATCTACAAAAATAATAATTTTTCATTCAATTATTTTTACAAAATGTAATAAAACCATTTTATTAAATGGATTTTGACATGCGAAATATATTAAACACGTGAAACGCTTTAAATATGTTACGAACAATACTAACAAATCCTATTTTACGTACGAATCCCATTTCATTTAAAAATGTACGTATTTGCAATCTCCATTTCACTCACGTATATACGATCTCCATTTCACTCACGAACCACCAAACTGACCCTCAAACAGTTGACAACCAGGACACACCCCTGACCACGAACTCAGTTGAGTACATCTGGTCCACGACAACTGTTGCACTGGGAGACACGGCAGTCCTTCACTGCAGCTTTGATGCCATCTTCCAACAACTCCAGCACGTCAAGGTAGGTGAAAATAATTTCTTATTTCTGTGTTTTTTGTAAGGATTTATATGATTTCTAAGGATTTATTTTCTGTGTTATTTTGTAAGGATTTAAAAGAACCACTGTAATGGGGTTCTATTGTTTCAGATTTGGTATAAACTTTTATTTTACGATAGGAGAGCTAAATACAAAAATAATTTTTCATTTAATAACTACAAAATATGCTTTGACATTTCTAGGCCAATAATTGTTTTTAAAATAAAAGTAGCAGTTTTTATTAAACTGAATTATTTATAGCTAAGAAATTCAGAAATAAATCTGCGAATAAAAGATTTTATAAAAATAAAATGTTGAATAATTTTCAAATACTGGTTTGCGAGAAGTTGAAAGATCTTGTAAGAGCATGTTAGCATGTTGGACTGGATGTTGTGGGCGCGTTTGAAATTTACTGACCTGGTCAGTGGCCACTTAGCATCAATCATCGCACTAACAGCTTCCTCTTACAAGCACTACCCATCTACATTCACACAGACGCTCCTCCATGTTTCAATGTCTCTATTTTTACTTTAAAATAAAATTTTTTTTAGTAGAAGAGCTAATCAATCAATTAAATGAAACTACTGTTTGCACGGAAGTTTGCGAGCACTTCAATGCATCATGCGATCTTTGAATATCCATCCCATGAAAGAAAATTCTAGTTTAATTTTTTTTATATATAAGATTTCTTCTTTGATTTGAAAGCAGTAAAACCTATTAAATAATTTTGTCAATTAAATTTTTTTTAATTTGAAGATTGAATAAAACGAAGGCTTAGCACTGAATGAATGCCCGCCAAACACGATAATCTGACAAGCAACTATTAAACATCTCAATTCAACAAACAGCTTTGAACATTTTTTTTGAGAAAATGTAAAGATTACTCGAAACAAATTATTATAAATTTTTACAACTCACACAGTTATTAACAATCCTCTAACAAAACGTAGCAATTACTCAAACAACTTTCCACAAATCAGAACATTTCAATGATGAGGTGGTTAAAAAATTTCGATTTCCATGCATCAGCAAACCAAAAGTTTTCCTCCACTATGCGTGTGTTTCATTATATTTTATGACTTCATTTCGTCGTTTTCCAACGATGTCTTCACAAAACACAGATCTACATAGTCTAATAAATTTATTAAGTTTTAAATTTTACCTCAAAAATGGTTTTTTCGTGAAATTTCGCAAGTTGTTTCAACGAAACACGGTCAGTTTTTAAAAAGAAAATTTTGTGTGCTTTCATTTCATCTCGGAAGTTGGTGCTAGAAACGCATTAGCAAACACGTAGCCACACTATTCCTTAGTTGCATAGTATGTTATTAATGAAACGAAAATTTTGAATACCTTCGTTTAAGTTAAAATTTTTTCTGAAAGCCATTTAAGTTGCCATGTTGTGTGGTCAATTGGTCATCAGCTATATAATTCCTTAAAACAATTTCGATTTTTTTTCAAACGGTTATCTGAAATTTTTGAATTTCTATTTAAAAACATTGTTCCAAAATCATTAACCTAAACGTGAATAATTTTGTCTTTGTTTGCAGGATATTTTGTCTGATTGTGAAAAACAAAGAGAGGCAACAAAATTATTGGTGAAATGTTAACAGTTTTGGTGCAGTGAACTTATTTAGAAATGCATTTATTAAAATTCAAATTATTATTAAAATGGGAACGTGCGGCTAAGGTGTATCGCCATAGAAGCAGCAGCAGCAGCACCATTTGAAGGAGCAGACTAACCCAATCCCATGGTAAATCGCAGAATAATTATTTTAACTGAAATGAAAATTTTTTACCTCCTTTTTTTAATTACCTCTGGTCACTCGGTGCAATGCCTGGAATGCATACACTTTCCTGCATATTAAAGCAAACACCTTATGAACTGAAAAAAAATCTGGAAATAATTTGAATGTAGACAAACAAACGAGCAATAAACTTCTCATCAAATGGTTTATTAGGTTCTGGCTGCAGTTCAATATTTCTCATATTACTATCAGGTTTAAATTTTGGCCGACTGTTCTGTTTTTGTTGTTGCATCTCTTTTTCTAGACTACCCCTCCACAACAATATTCTTAAAAATTGAGCGCTTCATTTAATTTGTTTTTTTTAATTTGATAATATTGAATTGAATGCAATTTATTTTTATTATTGATATTTCCTTAGAAAGATGAGATGAAATAATATCAGCACTGTTTCAGATGTTGCACAATCAATATTGTTTGAAAATTATTTCGTTTTTAATATATTTATTTCATTTTTAATATATTTTTAACGTATATTTTAATGTTTTATTAATCAAAGAAACATTTAAAAAAATCGGAAACTTTTTATCGTTCACTTGTCAGTCCATCCGTTTTGTTTTTTATGCATAGGAAGATGAGTTGGACATTAATTTAATTTCAAGCCATCCATTCATTTCTCATCAATCAAATTATTTCATCTTCCCTCTCTCTCTCTCTCTCTCTCTTTCTCTCTCTCTCTCCTCTCTCTCTTTCTGTCTCTTTTTCCTCTGTTTTTTTCCTTCTCACAACTCTTTCTTCTTCTCCTACTCTCTCTTTTTGTTTCTTCCTCTTACTCTGACCGCTTGAATTATTCAGCTTTCTACAATCTGCAACCGCGTACATCCCTCCCTGTCTGTTGCTTTCAAACTCGACGCCACCTACCCGTTCAAATTGCACTTAATTTCAATTCCATGAAAGATTTCTCCTACAATTATAGTTGCTATATTACTTCCTATAATCGATAAATCAACTTGAGTATTTTTTACGCAAAATTTTAATCCCAATAAGTGATTCAAATGAACTTTCCAAATTTATTGTGTGTCTGTCTGAAACCTTGCAAGCACATGCACACTCACACTCACACCAACAAAAGCACATTCACGCATTTAGCTGTAAAAATTATTTTAAAATGAACAGAGAAATAAATGTTGAAGGAGAAAAATCAAGGAAGCAGAACTAACAGGCTGGCTGGCAGGCAGCAGACATGTGTTTGTAGGCATTGAAATTGAAAGAAGGACTGATTCACATTATTAACTTTGAAAATGATCTTCAACGCTGGTTAACAAACGTAAATAAGTTTATCCTGTGCGTTTTTTGGTTGATCGGTTGACTGGTTAGTTGGCTGGTTGGTTAATTGATTGGTTGGCTGGCTGGTTGGTTGGTTAGCTGGTTGGCTGATTGATTGATTGGTTAGCTGGTTAGTTGGTTGTTTGATTGGTTGGCAATCAAACAACCAACGTTGATTGGTGTACAACCTCTTTCACGGGTTCAACCAATTGTTTATCACCTATAAATTTTGCAGTAGAAGTTGGAATTTTTAAGATATATCACGTCACTTCCATCTCTCCAATATTTTACTCTTCCTATGATTTTCGCAGTCGCCATCACTGCAGCCACACATGCACGCTCGCAAACGCACACGCAGAGCAATGCGCAGGAACGTGTGTTTTTGTATGCGTGTGTTCGAACGGATGCTCAACCTTGCGATGTTTGAAGCAAGTGAATAACGTGAAGGAGGCATATTGGAAGGTGTTGAGTGCCAGCAATGAACATCTTGTTACGCGCATTCCATTCCAACATGCTCAATCGGACAGCTGAACACACCTAGCACAAAAGTGTGAAACATCCAGATGATTAATTGCTTTCTGATTGGTTGAAACCTTAGGACACGTGAACATTTGAAGCACGTTGATTGGTGTACAACCTCTTTCACGGGTTCCATGAATGATGATGATTTATTGATGGTTTCAACATTCTTCTCTACTTACTTTCTCATTTATTTTTTAACCGTTTCATCGTGCAGACGCAAATATCATTCAAGCAGACCATCATCGAAACAGCGTATGAGGCACAGTGTCAACATCTGTATGTCATGTTTGTAATGTATGTATCCATGCACACAACATCGTCTATCACATTCCTACAAACAAACATCAACACTAATGAACACAAAACACATACACGCACGCACATACACACGCACGCACACACACACACATAGACAAACACACACAAATATATAAAAAATTCTCACATATGTTCCATCCATTAGAATTACGATGTTGAGTGGTAAATTGAAATCATGAAGACATGTACAACCTCATGTAACTAACTTCATCTTCGCTATCAATCTTATAAACTGCATCTGGTAATGTTGAATGTATCTCAACTACATGCACATATTTACATATTTATACACCGTAACA
The DNA here is from genome assembly GCF_000326865.2 of Helobdella robusta. Classification (NCBI taxonomy): domain Eukaryota; kingdom Metazoa; phylum Annelida; class Clitellata; order Rhynchobdellida; family Glossiphoniidae; genus Helobdella; species Helobdella robusta. Next base: position 5,231,190 of record NW_008704501.1, read on the forward strand.
TGTAAACATACACATATATTCATTTGCCTACATACAATTATTTAAAAATAAAACAACTTTTTAATTTTGATTAGTTTCTGGTTAAGTTTTTTTACATTACTGTACCGTATTTTTTTCATTGTATTTTAACTTATTTATATAGAAAACAAAGCTTTTAATGACTCTTCTATTCATTCTACATGTACCCGTCAATGTATTCTTCCATATGTAAACACATAGACACAACTCTATACCAACGTACTTAAATACACAGATACATACAAATACAAACTTCCGTGTTGACGAACAGATACACACACACAAACATGCTCACATAGGAACGAATAGATACACATACATGCAAACATACTTGCGATTGCCTTTAGCAAACAACTTTGCAAGTACAGACAACACACAAATTCAACCCATGCAAACACTCATCCTGACAAACACATAAAAATTTCCATTACATATTAATGAATACTTGAACGTACACATATCCTCAAACACACACACACACACACACACACAAATAAATAAATACTAATTAATACACTTATATAAAAACATACACACACACGTACAAACTATAGATAGAAATAATTAACTATATAAATTAAAATTATCCTGCCGGGCTAGCCAATGAATATTTTCAAAAACAAATGCCTGCGTCCAGAAACACACGCACGCACGCACACGCACGTACACGCAACACACACACGCAACACACACGCATCATTTTTAAAAGAAAATATTATTTTTTCTGATTGTGCATTTGGAAAGTTCAGGTCGAACCAGTGCAGATTATTTTTTCAGTGCTTTTTTAAATTTTATTGTTTCTGGGTACACACTGACAAAAAGCTTTTCATTTCGGGAATACGTTTGCAATCATTGCACGTAATTGGTTTTCTAAATGCATTGTAAAAATTAATTTATTTTTCTTACATCCAATGAAATTTTGTTTTTTTGAAAATTTTTCGACATTTTGAAATTTAATTTTTAAAATTTTTCAACTTTTCAGAATTTTTTTTTCCAAGTTCATTTTTAAAAGAGATAGATGAATCGATTGGTGATGACGACATGGTTGGTGAGTAAGTACATATTGGTGAGAATTAAAAAGTAGTTGTCGAAGTAGCCCAGGGCAATATTAAGATGTGTGTCATTATGCTGTCATCATCAACAACACCATCATCATCACCATCACTAACAACACCATCATCATCACCATCATCATCATCAGCACCATCACTAACAACACCATCATCATCACCATCATCATCATCATCAGCATCATCACTAACAACACCATTATCATCGTCATCACCAACAACATCATCATCATCATCACCAACAACACTATCATCATCATCATCACGATCTTCACCAACAACACCATCATCATCATCACGATCATCACTAACAATACCATCATCATCATCAGCATCATCACCGATCATCATCATCACCAACAACACCATCATCATCATTATCATTTTGTCATCGTTTGCTTCGAGAGCCTTAAGGTTATTATCACAAGGTTGAGAAATTAAAGTAGGCGTTACGTTGTTTGTGGCATTAATAACTAATCATTATTAATCACCACCTCCATGAGTCAGCATCGTTATCTTCGTCTACATCGTATCGTATCGTATCGTCGTTGTCTTCATCGTTGTTACCATCTAAATCATCATCACCAAAGTTTCTATCACCGCGTCATCATTGTTATCATACTGGCTATTGTTTTCATCCGATAGATACCAATAAATAAAAACAGACATTTATACTTTCACGTACTGAAATTCAAAGTTACACACAAAAGTTAACACTCAAATTCAGGAGTGTATAATACTCTCACACATGTAGGTAGGGGCAGACTGAAGACATTGAATACGATACCTCCTGCTTTCAATCATACAAGAGGCCCCCACAAGAAAATAACGTTACATTAACATATTTTTTGTTGAAGTCTTGCTAAAATCACTGTTTTAACTGCAAAAACTGATTTTATCAATACAGAAATATACAAAAAGATCGCCAAATTAAAAAAAACCTATTGGTAGTACAAATTCTGAAAATTATGGACCTCCACCAACTGGTAAGTAACCTTGACAAATGATTAAGGACCTCTGTTCATTATTAAGAGACTTTTCTTCTTCGCTGTCCCTGGACCTCAACACTTGTAAAAAAATCCAGCTCTGAATATACAATGGAACAGTGTACACACATACAGTTACATACAAAAGTGTACAAGCACTTACATATATACAAAAGTTTACACATACGTACATACATGGTTCTACGTACGTAGTACACTCGCACTGACTTGCACAAGTGTCACAAACATGTCAAAATGTTAATGGTAATAGCAGATGACGCCAACCATTTAAGATACTACATCATTCTGCACACATACACTCACACGTACATTCACACATGCGTGTGTGCACATGCACATCCTTCTTCTTAGACAAATGTGTGTGTAATGATTTTTATGCAAACGGCACGTCAGATTTTGAATTGTCAGTTTCAAATTTCAAGCGGCGTGATTGAGCGAGTCTCTACTACTACTCATCAATAACCGCTGCTCTGCTTCCTACTACTGCACCATCGTGTTAACAGCCACATTACAAGATGACAATATCTAAACATTCATAGATTTCTAGCCAACTGATCCCAACAACTCTTGCAACAATACTCATTATAGATTTATTAACAATTCACTAAACTTTTGTAACAAAACTCGTTTGAATATAAACTTTCCCCTTTTAATAATAGAAATAATTGAAGAACCTCAGTCGATAATGGCAACCGGTGTGAAACTTATGTCGTTAATAAAATTAAAAATTAAAAGAAATAAAAAAATATCTTTTTAATCGAATAAATAAATAAATAAATATCATATACTTATAGAATTGGCTACCGTAGTCCATATAGCATAAACATTATAACACGACAATTATGAAATGGAATAGCCATTCATTCATTTGCAGATGCAACAAACATTGTGATGTTAACGATCAGTGAAAACAATAAAATCATATGAAGTCTGTCGTACATTTTAACGTTCAATATGATTTATAAGGCTTTTATTGTCATAAATATGTTTTGAGACGGTTAGATTTGACACCATATACATATAATGTATATAGGTATATGTATAAATATATTCGAAGATAATATTAATTATATTATTTTTTCTTTGTTTAATATTATTAAATTATATATATATATATATATATATATATATATATATTTATATATATATCGATGAAGCTACAAAATGTTTAAATTATGATACGCTTACAGCGATGAAGTATCGAGCGCTAATTATTCAAAAATTCCAAATATAACATTAGCAATGATATCCATATTACGCCCCCGACAGATCGAATGGTACAAGGGGCGGATCAACCAGCCAACAACGACCAGAAACAAAACTAAAAACCACCAAAAACGAAATCCCAAGCAAGACCTCACCAACTTCCCTCCCAGCAACTTCCCAAACCACCATCACCACAACCACCACAGCCACCATCAACACCAACAGCAGCAGCGTTCTTTCCACAACACGAGACCTTCATTGGTGGAAGCTGGAGAGTGGGAGCTGACCGGAGCAGTCCCGATCGCATCGGGCAAGAAGATGTTGGTGGAAGATTCGAGGTACAAAGTTTTCAGACCTCCCAACAGCGCTCTCTCCGTTCTTATCATTAGGAGGACCAAGAAGAAAGATACCGGCATCTACAGATGCAACCTTGCTAGATCCACCACCAGGCATAGATACATGATTCTCAATGTTACTGGTTAGTTATGGCTGGTTTGTTGGTTGGTTGGCTGGCTGGTGAGATGGCTAGTTGGTCGGTTGGTTGGTTGGTCGGTTGGTTGGTCGGTTGGTTGTTTGGTTTGTTGGCGGTCGGTCGGTTACTCTGTCAGATGGTCAATCGGTTGGTTACTTAGTCAGTAGGTTGGCTGGATGAATAAATTTTTTTGATGGATGATTTTAATGCTGTTAAAAAAATCTTTAATCCACACATCCAATCAAACAAACAGTAAAAATTAGAATTATAGCAGAATCGAACACACACTCCTACACTCTCTCTCACACACACAAACAGAGATGCTTTTAATGATACACTCATGATAAACTAAACATAGTTAGAGTACATAATTAAAGTACATAGCATACAACCATGGATACAAGAGCAAAATATATAGAGCGTATATAGAGTAAGGAGTGGAATAGGTAGACATGATGGTATCAAATATCGTGTTGGTTTGTCTCTAATTTGTCTGGTCATTGTAACTTTATTGCTCAACAGCTGTTTATTCTTTGGTTCGTTGGTACACTTCGACGATATCATATCATTTGCATATCGCAAGTATCATGATATGGTGAATAATAATAATAATAACAACAATAATAATAATAATAACATTGATGGGAAAAATTATTATGATGTAGCTGATAGTAGTGATGGTTATCTACATTTAAAAATATTTTCATCAGATAACCTCTGTGACAATTGTTTTCTACTTAAAAAGAAATTTGTTTAGAATCCCATCAAACGTCAGCGAATTCCATTGCTTTATCTGCTATTAAGAGAACCGCGACATAACTATGTATGAACGAATAACAACATGAAAAAACAAGAAACGAAATAAAAATAAGCAACAACAACCAAATAAACAACAACAAACAACAAGCATGAACATTCGACAAGGAACAAGTCAAACGCGCTTGAAGCCTCAACCAAGACCGACAAACGACAAACCATTTAACAAAACGTAAATAAAATTAGATTAAAAAAAAACAAAAACAAACATTGACATCAGTAAACAATCAAACACACAAGACAGCACCCACCAACAACAACAACAAAATGCATGGAGTCACTCTGATGATAAGGCTTAGAAGATTACCTAGCGTACGATGCTCGAAGCGTGTATAATTATTATGGTGGCCTAATTACTTGTCTATGTTTGTCAAGTCTCTTTGTTCTATGCTTCTGTTTTTTCACTTTTTTTTATTTTATTTTTTATTGGTATTATTATCAGCTGCAGCAGTAGCAGTAGCAGCAGCAGCAGCAGCAGCAGTAGTAGTAGTAGTAGTAGTAGTAGTAGTAGTAGAGTAGTATTAGTAGAAGTAGTGGTAGTGGTAGTAGTAGTAGTAGCAGTAGTAGTAGTGGTGGTAGTAGTAGAAATAGTGGTAGTAGTAGTAGTAGTAGTAGTAGTAGTAGTAGTAGTAGCAGTAGTAGTGGTGGTGGTAGTAGAAATAGTGGTAGTAGTAGTAGTAGTAGTAGTAGTAGTAATAGTAGAGCAAGAAGCAAAAGTAGTAGTCGTAGTAGCAGAAATGTTAATAATAAAATGTTGTTTAATATGAGGTTTTTGTGTTACTTAATGTTAGAATTTTTCATCTATTGTAATTACAGTTGTAATAATAGAAATTTAAGTGTTGAGGTATTTACATGAGAATGTCTTTTTATTGACATTATGCTTTAGTCCGTGCAAAGTTAATAACTGTAGTTTGGCATAAAAAAAAATAATAATAAAACTTCTCACATTAACTAAGCGACGAACACAAATTGAAAACATTTCTGAAAATGAACAAACAAATAAATAAACAAACGAACGAACGAACAGACAAACATAAGAAATCTGTTATTTATTCTGCGCTTTGTGTTCACGCCTCATCTTATGACAGCCATCATTCAGTTGTTTTCTTAATAAATCATCATTCATGTTCTGCAATTTTTTACCTGAAATATTTTGCACGTTTGGGGGTTGTTAATTAAAAAGATAAATTGCAAAAAAATAAAAAAAATATGTCAAGAATACCAAATACAACCACAAAAAACTTGCCATATCATCTAAAACGAAGCATATTTAATCCATCAACATCTTCCTTCCATCGTAAATAATCTATCAGTCAAATTAACTTTACGTAACAACATAAGCAAAGATGCAAAGATAAGCAAAGATAGTAATTTTTTACAATACGTATTAATAATTTCAATAAAACGTGCATCGCCATTTTCCCATAGAATCAAAAATTGAAGCGCAGACGAGTCCGACAGTGATGAGATCAAAGGCGGGAAACGAGGTTACCTTGTGGTGCAATGCCACTGGCTACCCAAAGCCTGTGGTGTATTGGATGAGGAAGGATAGCAACAGACCTCTGCCTGATGGCAGTAACCAATTTTGGGTACGGTTTTAGTAAATTTTTTCTTTTTTTTTTGTTTCTGGTGGTTATGTGGATTTTATTTTTTGTTGTGCTTTGTTTATGATAATGTTGTGTGTCGCCGTTGTTCTTATTTAATCGTTGTTGTTCTTATCTTACTATGAATTAGTTATCTTTGTACGTGTCGTCAATTTATTTATTTTTTCACTATAACATTTTGACGATAAAACTTAAAATTGTTAAGGACGGATGAAAATTAATTTGATTATTACATATAAAAATTCAAAATAAATAATAAATGATTTGAGTGAGTAGATATTTATAAGTGGAAATAAACGAACGTAATAAAACGTCAATAAAAATTTGACCTGCAATGAAATCTGAATGTCCACGTAGCACACACACACACACACACACACACGCATGCACGCACACACACGCACGCACACAAACACACACACACACATAGGGCAATGGACTGCAGATAAAGAGTGCATCTGAAATGGATACAGGAGTGTACGAGTGCTTTCTCGATAATTTCGTCCAGCCCATCGTCAACTACCGCTTCACGCTTATGGTTGAAGGTACGTTCGTTTTATTGAAAATATCTTTACTGCCGTTTTTACTGTTATTGTGGCTAATTATGATTTTTTTATTGATGTCAATGGAGACATTTCAAATGTTGTTATATAGTTTATGTTGGTGTTATAAAGGATTTGGCTTCGATGTTGTGATTTAGCCGTCCATGTTATTGATGTCAATTGAGTAATTGTAATTTTTGGGCTGCAAATGTCGTTGAGGTTTTTTTTTAATGTAATGTTATTGTTCATAAATTTTGTTGATGTTTTTGTTTAACGATATGTTATTGTTCATAAATTTTGTTGATGTTTTTGTTTAACGATATTGCTGATGAATGTTGTTGATGTTTTTTATCCAATGTTAGTGTCATGTTATACTGAGAGTACTGTCATCGCTTTGTTAAATTTAATATTGAAAACATTAGAATTTAAGTCCATTTAAATTGTTGTATTATTTGGTAACGCGTGTAAATACATCCGGTCGGGATATTAATTTTATTTTCAATGGAGCGTGCGGTAGTTTTCGCCTGACTTGCAGACGACAATAAAATAAATGCTTGCCTGCCTTGCTTCTCATGTATCTGAATCAGCCTTTGCATCTGCGTGCATCCTTGCATTGTCTTGCAATCTTTTGAGAAGAACCATTCAATTGTTGTCTGTCCGTCACGCATTTCTTACAGAACTATTTTTTAAATAATACAGCATAAATAACAATGTTTGTCCTGAATTGTAATCAAATCATTTCTACATTTCTACATCTAATAGTAACGTAAAACCAACCAACCAATCCCATTTGATTGAACCAAGGATCGAATCCCTGGAAACTGGACGGCTACAAGATGAGGTACGACAGCAACCAGTGGTACCCCATCGATTCTGAGGAGCCAGCCCCGGTGAAGACGAAGGCCTACCTGCTGATGTGTGAGACCAGGGGTGCCAACAAGCAGGTGGTCATCAAGTGGTACAAGGATGGCAAGCAACTCCACAACACCCCCATCTACTATATCATTGTTAGCACATCACTGTATTAACGACATTTTTTACCGACATATTTTTCTTAAAAATTTTCATCGTTGAAAATTTATTGCCAGAGTAATAAATTTGAAATTAATTTAATTTTAATAGGTTTTTTTTTCATAATTGTCCAAGCAATATAAACGATAAATAATACTGAATATTTATTAAAATACGATTAACATTATAGTAGGGTAGAGTTTAGTCTTTCAAAAATCATTAAAAGTGCGGGAATACAATTTAAAGAAACATGCACGCATGCGTCTACCTAGCTAGACACATCGGCCAGAGACCAGAGCATCTGTGTATATTGCACCTGGCATTTGAAGAGCGTTCACGTATTCGCGATGAAATAAAATTATTTTTTCCAAAACTCGCTGAGGTACCTTGTAGCTTGTATGAAACCCTCAATTACATTACAGTTTCCATTATCGAATGTACGAGTCACGTTACTCAAATTCAAATTAATTTTATTTAGGAAAATATTATTAATATTATTACACACACACACAACACACACACACACACACACACACACACACATATATATATATATATATATATATATATATACATAAAAAAAATTATAGACCATGAGCATCACCACCACGTTCACCATCATCACTTCAAACACCACCACCATCATCATCGTAATGGTCGTCACTACCCACAGAAAGATTCCCCGGAGACGAAAGGCAGTTACGCTTCTTCTACCTTGGTCATCATTAAGTATGACTCGAAACTCAATGGCGACTACACGTGTGTAGCTTATGGCACCTATAGAATCAAGAAACTAACTTTCTCACTGAGGGGTTAGGATCATAATTTATTATAATTTGTTATTATAGTTTGTTCCTAGTTATTAGAGTTATTATATCGGGTTAGTAGGTAAGGGTTAGGTAAGGGTTAATCATTAAATGACTTTCTTTTGGGCCACACTGTATTGTGTTAAGTTTTATTTTGCCCTGTGTTGTATTTCAATTATAAAAAATTACATGGCTTTATTGTTGTTACAGGTTGGCTATTGTGTCGGTTAAATGTTTTTTGTAAAAATATTTATCGAATTTAATTCTTTTTTGTTGTCTTTGATAATTAGACTATGGTCGTTCTATTATGTTAATGTGTTGTTATAGTATATAAATAATATAGTTCTTGTTATTATATAGCTAGGATTTTTTGAGATATTTGATGCGGTTTATGTTTCAAATGAAGACCCCAAGAAAAAAAACTTTCATCATCAAATATCTATTTAATCTTCACAAGCATCTTCATGTTTTTTTTTGTCTACCGAAGTCATTTTTTGAAATTTCGATGACTTTGATGCTAATATAGATGCGTGTTTTAAGTCTGCCTGATAGATTTTTTCAGCCTGTTAATGTGTTTGTTTCATTTTAATTAATGTTTTTGGAATGAGTAGATGATAAATTGATGATGAAACGCCGTGGCGATAATTAAGCAATGAGTTGACAATGTCTTTAAAGATGGCAATATAAAAATAATATGATGAAGACAACAACCTCTTCTTTTATGATTTCATCGCGTATAGAAATTATTTTTCCAACCACGTTGAATAAAAATAAAAAACTTTCGTTAAAATAATTTTTTTTTCATATATAGCTAATTTTTTCTTTTAATTAGTTTTAGTTTGCGTGATTGTTTGTTTGTTTGTAAGTGCGTGTGTGCGTGTGTGTGTGTGGTGTGCGTGCGTGCGTGCGTGCGTGTGTGTGTGTGTTTAATCTGTCTTATTTTTGCATGCTAGTTTTTAATAACCAGACTTTTATTTAAGTTTTAAAAATAACTTCCTCCTAAGATCAAACATCAAAAAGAGAAGGAAGCATGGATGACAATTTGGTGGAGAAGGGTAGAACATTTGATGAGGAAAATAGCGAAGATGTTGATGGGAATATTTATGAGAGTTATGATGACGACGACGATGACGATGATGATGATGACGTTGGTGATAACGATTTCGCTCCATTTATTTCTGGTGTCAATGACATTGAAGAGGAGGGCAGGGTTCGGAAGAAGAGATCGAGAAACTGAAAATTTTCCATTTCTTTTTATTCTTTTATCTAGTTAGATCAATAAATTCATTTTTTTAAAGTTTTTTTTAATGATTTAATTTTATTAATTTAAATTAATTTTTTTATAACTTATTAATTTTGGCGTTAATCGTACTTTTTCATTTGTCTGGAGCATGTTAGATAGCTTTTGGAGATGGAATTTTTTCATCCAACCATCACCCATTCATTCGTTCATTTATTCATTCATTTATTCATTCATTCATTCATTCATTCATTCATTCATTCATTCATTCATTCATTTTGTTCAGTCGAAAACCCTTTTTAAAATATCACCTGGTTTTTTTGAGATTATTATGTTTATTATCTTTTAGAATTAATTTACATTTTTTACAATGAAATTTGAGAAATAATTTAAACAATTTGACGGTTGAAACATTTGCAGATGTCATTGATCCACGCGATGCACTCATCAACACATCTAACAACAACATAAACAACAACAATAACATCAACAACAACAACATAAACAACAACAACATCTACAGCAAACTTAACAACCTTAACATTAACAACAATTACATTATTAGCAAATACCTCAATGCCAACAACAGCAGCAACAACAACGTCATCAACAACAAAAATGCCATAAAAAATGTACCCAACAAAGACAACAACAACATCGTCATTAGCAGCAACAATTTTCCTGTCAACTTTGATTCAAGTCCTACCAACGATTCTACTTTTGATAATCTCAAAATCAAAAACACCCAAGGCAATCCAGAGAGAAAAATTAACTCAAGCACTGCTAACAAATTTTATAGTAACAATATTAACAACAACAATAACAACATCAACATCAACAGCAACAACAACAACATAAATAACAATTTTAGCGTTGATAACAAAATTAACAAATCAAATCATGGTTCGTCACGTGATGTGAAGAAGAGTAGGGTGAAAAAATTTAGAAAAAATTTGAAGAAAAAATTATTTGCGCAAAACAAAAATAGACCAAGCACCATAGTATTTGCACCAACTTTGTCATCATCATCAGTCTCATCATCCCAAACGCTGTCATCATTGTCAGCATTATCACCATCTTCATCATCACTATCAAAACAACCGATCCCATTTCAACAGCGTTTGAATAATTCTTTGGTTTTGGCATCGTCACCAACATCATCAGTATCATCACCATCATCATCTTCCCAAACATCATCATCTTCATTATCAGTGACAACAACAGCGCTATCAAATGGAAAAACAACAAAATCATCACCATCATCATCATCGTCTTCACCATCATCATCATCGTTGTCGTCTTCATCCTCATCATCATCGTCACCAACAAATAAATTGGTGTCACCAACGTCACGAACAAGCGGCATTAGCAGCCGGATAACCAAAGCAAATGATGAAGTCAACAACGACAACGACGATGATGATGATGACAATGAGGATGATGTTGATAAGGAAGATAGCAAAGTTAATGTTAATAATGAGAGTAGAGTTGATGAGGATATTTTGAAAACAATTCAGAGGAATGTTTTTAAGAAAAGCAGAAACGGAATAAGAGAAAAAAAGATTAATAATAATAAAATTAAAAACAATGATGATGATGATGATGATGATGATGATGACGATGATGATGACGATGACAACAATGATGATGATGCCAGCGGCTCTATTGATAAGCAAATTAACGACAATGACGATTTTAATAGAATTCAATAAGCGACAACAAAACAAACAAACAAATTAGAGTAAACATTAACACTGCTAGATTGTCGCTAAGATGAGAAGTTTGTTGTAAAAAGTTATTAACGTATGAATGGACCATAGATATTATATCTGTTAACTTTTTTTTTTATTTCGTTTGTTACATATTGACATTAACGTTCAAATTTAATGTCGCCAGATTCGTCTGAGAAAAATGTACTACAATCCATGTTTCTTGTATAAATCAACATGAAAACGTATATGCATATGCATATATATATATATATATATAAGAGAGAGAGATAGAGAGGGAGAGAGAAGGAGGGAGGGAAAGAAAGAGAGGGAAAGAGAAAGAGAGAGAGAGAGAGATAAATAAAAATCAGATTAAAAATGGGCAAAAGACAGAAAATAAAAAGAACATGAAAAATGGAGGATGAGAGAGAGAGGAGAAAGAGAGAGGATGAGAGAGAGAGGAGAAAGAGAGAGAGAGAGAGAGAGAGAGAGAGAGAGAGAGAGATGACGACACATGCTAATACCTAAACATGACAGAATGTTATTACTTGGGAGTCTGTGGAGCATGTGAGCGAACGATTGACTGATCGGAAAGTGCTATGGAGTGTATGGACTTGACTGCATGGGAAATAATCAAGGTGAAAATAATTGAGGGTACAAATAATTGAATCATAGATGTGTGAGTATGTATGTTGTGCATTACATATAGAGAGAAAGAAAGAGAGAGAGGGAGAGAGAGAGGCAAAAGTGGCAAAAGAGAGAGTGAATATATATGTGATCATGTGGTCTAGAAACTATTCTTTGACAATTGTTTATTTCATATTAATACATTTTTTACTTTTTGTAGATTTTTCGTAAAAAATTTTTTTTGTTTCATATTAATATTTATATACGTGTACAAAAACCTGATGTATTTATGTATACATTGCATGCACACATACAAACGCTTATAGTTATAAAAATTACACACACACACACGCACATACACACACACAAACACACATAATTAAATATATATATACATATTTTCATATTTTGTAACTATATTATAACAGATACTACAACAATGAGGTAATAATTTTGTAGTTCAAAAGACCTTCACATGTGAAAACCTTTAAAAATACTCAAACAATGTTTAAAGTTCCTCTGAAAATATATTAAGAAATGTTAAAAAATTTGTTTTTTAATGCATTTGCCCGACTTATTGACAAATATTAAGCTTATTAATATTTTAACACAAGCAACAAATACAATCAAAACGGACTATGTGTGAATGGGGCATTTGAAAAATATCAGTGAAATTAATATCATCAAATATTTCCCAACGGCTTTCATTATTGTTAGCGTCTAATTGTTTTGTATCATTTATTTGTATAATTTTACACCCACACACCATATACACACACGTCCACTCATACATACATAGGCACACACACAACACGTACATACATACATACACACACATACATACATAGGCACACATATACATACAAAAAACACGTACATACATAGGCACTCACACGTACTTACGTATAAATGCACATAAACACACACATTCACTCACACACACTCAAACACTTCGCCGTGGATTATGTAACATAACAATCACACTTAACGCAATTAACTCACCATAAATTGATGTGCAAAATGCTGACAAATATTTTTAAAATTTGATGTTGGACGTTCTATTGGATTTGGTGTTGCATATTCTACGTACGTTTATTTATTATCAGCATTACGTTTACAGTTATTGTTAGTTGAAATTTTCATTAAAAATAAAAAATGAAAAAAAATTTCCGGTCTAGCTTTTTTCTTCAGAGGTCTTTCACTCTTCTAATGTTCGTAGAAATCAACGACAGACAAAAACCCTATATGTGTACGTGCTAAGTGGCGTATCACACGCGCACACACATACATACAAGCACATATTGAAAATGCACATAGAGCCGGTCTTGTCTATGCCTACAGAGTCCTACTATATCTCCATCCATCCTACATCTGCAATCCCTCAAATCTTTCCGATGAATAGTATACGCTGGGAAACAACGGGGAGAATGAATGATTGCTGAATAATGATTGAACTGCATGCTGTGTGTGTGTGTTGTTTGTGTGTGTTGTTTGTGTGTGTTTGTGTGCGTGTGTGTTTTGTGTGCTTAGTGAGACATTGCTTTTGGCTGGTTGAACAATTCATTCTATCGTTAGTTTTCATGTATTTCAGCATTGAAATTTTAAAAGTTTTTCGACAAGTTCTATTTACTCTGAATTTCTTACCACCTAAAAATGTTTACCGAGTTGATCCGAGAACACATTCGCATTTGAATTTTAAGTCATAAACTGTCCCATTTAATACCGCGGCAAATATCTCAGCAAACACGAGATTCTTTAACACTAAAAAATAAATAAATCAGCTAAGCGCAAACACAGTGTTCAGATTGCAATGCTAAGAGTGCATTCGAATGAAAAACACATTATATTCAATATAAGAATATTCACACACATACACACACACAAACGGACGATAATAAATTCACATACACAGGCAGAGAGTAACATATGCAGACAGCCACGCAGACCTATCCACACAAACAAACACAGACATGCGTATAGACACTTCAGTTTGTGATAATGTGTATCTTTCAGTGAAAAAAATATGCATATGTTATACAAAGGTATTTTTCAAAAGGTTGGAATCCTTACGGCCGGCAAGGATTGTCGTTAATACGGAAAGTTGTACAAAAGTGGAAGTACATAGTTGTTCATATTCGGCAAGTTTCAAACACGAAATTTCAACATTCACATAAGGAAACAAGACAGATAAACTAATTATTATTGAATAAAACTTAAAATAATTTAAAACACAAATTTTTTTGCAACATTAATTTATAATAAATGTGTTTTGTTTGAGCCAAAACAATGAAATTTCTCGCAATTTGGAGTCTCCCAATCAATGTTACTCTCGTTCTACTCTTTGCAGCTTCTAACACAGGTTGAGTTCATTAAATTTCAAGTTTTACTTTAACACTTATAATTTTTTATAAAAAAAATCGAAAGTTTTTAAATTGAAATATCAAATTAAGACAATTATATTTGCCGGAAAACATAAAAATTATTTGGACTGAAAATATTTTATTTGATAAGATTTAAAGTTTTTTTGATTTTTTAAAATAGTTTAATTGAATAAACCAAAAAATTAAAACACGTCAAAATAAACAAAATTAATGAGCTTGAGATAATTAAAATTATTGAGTTGAGTGGTGGCACACTTATTGGTAACAGCATAGGAACCTGGTCAATACACTGGTCAGAATTTAAATAGATCATTAATTATCAAAAGCAATGCGTGGGTTTCCCATATTTTGTGTGTAGAGGTGTGAGTGTGTGCGTAAAATCATGTGTGTGCGTGTGCATGTGTGTGTATGTGTTTATTTGTGTATCTGCGTGTGTATTTGTGTGTATCGTTGATACTTCTGAAAAAATTGTAGTGATAAAATTTAAAATAATTTGTGTCATATTGGTCAAGATGCCCATAGATCGTGCCATGCCGATATTGCATTTGTGGTGGACAACTCTGGAAGTATCAAGGGAGAGGAATGGGAATTTGGCCATGATCTGACCACTTGGAAGCCAGTGAATTGGCTCTTCGTGCTTCAATTCATTGAAGATCTTATCGTCAGCATTCGCAAGATCAGCAATGATGCCTCATTTGGCATTGTCGATTTCTGTCGGTTTTGTTTTATTCAATTGTTTAAAAATAATTTTTGAAAACACATTTTTTTAAATTGAGTTTAAAAGCAATTTTCGTATGTTTAGCTTGTTTAAAATAAAGAACAAAAAAGTTTTATCTCTAAATGAATCAAAATAATAACTCTTTATAAATTTTAATAACCAAAATATATTTTGTCTGACTTTCAACAGCCAACAAAGCTGAACTCATTCACGAATTCATCGACTCTCAGAGAATCGAAGATGTTGTTGATAAAGTTCGAAAAATGAGATTTAAAAACGAAAACACGAATACGACGGGTGGATTGAAGCTGGCTCGAACCAAGTTAGTTAATACGTAAAAATTTTAAATGAATAAACTATATAACATCACAAGATGGGTAAAAATTTTATAAGTCATTTGTCAAAATATTTTTACAAAACATTTATTGGTCTGTGAATCACAGTTTTTTGAATGAATTTTCAAATCAACGAACAGCAAATAAAAATTAGGCAAATTTTTAAGGAGATACAAAAACCTGATAAGAATTCAAAATTTAAATCAAAGGATTTGTAAAAAAATATATGCATGCTAAGCAAAAACTTCTTAAATCAAAAAGTTTTTTTTTCAGAAAATCAAAAACAACTAAATTCATAAATTTAAACAAATTCACAATAATAACTTTATAACTGAATCAAGACAATGAACAAATGCGCGTAGGTTGTTCGGTCAGAGCAGATTCGTGCACACCAGGAAGAAGAAAGTGATAATCCTGATAACGGATGGGATGGCGACGTTCGATGTTGACCAACTGCCTCAAGAACTGACTAACATCCAGAACATGGGCATCCTGGTACTCACCGTCGGCGTCACTAATCAAGTTCGTCTGCAAAGTTCATTTTTTCGTTAAAACTTTCTAACCATACTTTCATTATTAATTCTTTTGTAAACGAAATGAGGTCATTTTAAAGAATTGCTAATTTAAAAAGTTGAACAAGTGCTTCTTGGTTGGATTGATGTTTCTTTACGTAAGAATACAACCGTCAATTTGAAAAGGTGGAGAACACATTTTTGAGCCGCCTGTCTCAGAACAACTTCTTCAGAGTCGACGAATTTTCACAACTGTCTCAACTCGTACCCAGGATCGTCACACCGGCCACCTGCGAGTTCATTAACACTCTCATGACCCAACCTTCAACCCCCAAAACAACAACCACAGCCAAACCGACTACTACCACAGCCATTCCAGGTTACAAATACATAACAATAAATTTAATTAAATTATACAAAAAATATCAATTTATAAATAATATTAGTTCATTTCAACGCAAGCTTGGTGCATGTAGTGGTAGTTAAGAGTAATAAGCATGAAACTACCATGCAAGGAAAAGTATGCCGTTGTATAATTACTGTCTGACAATCAACCTCCAGAGGTTATCAGAGAGTTCACGTGCTCCTCCTCCGAACACCTCATCTTCATGATCGATGCCTCCAAAAATCCGGCCCATCACAATTACGACAAACAAAAAAATTTCTTGCGCAACTTCATCGATCAAAGTAACTTCGAAGACGAACGACTTAAAATATTTTTCGTGCCTTTTTCTGAAGCGAAGCAAAATGAAAATATATTTCTAAACAGTACAAACGTAATTGCAACCAAGTTAGAATTTTATTCTGTTATATATTTTTCCTCCATTCAAATCATTTTTAATTTTCAAAAAATTGTAATAAAAAATTTACGGCACAAATAAAATGGCAAAACAAATAACCTGAAGGTTGGCTGCTCAGAAGGCAATAGACAGCCTACCATACCTGGGTGGTGTGAATGATTTGGCCAGTGCAGTTAGAACCGTTCGAATGAGAATATTTGACTGGATGAAATCAAAAGATAACAAGGTGGTGAGAGATGGAAAATTCACCATAATTCTCATTTCTGGCAATGGAAGGCCGCTTGACACTGATCTCGCAACAAAGGAGTTCTTCGAGACAAAAAAAGAAGGAATAAAAGTCATCTCAATAGGGATTGGCAACTTTTGTAACAAGGATGTTTTTTATACGTTTGCTAGTCAACCGTGGGAAAAAAATTTTTATTTCCTAACCAGCTTCCTTGATTTAAATCAAGCTTTTGCCTGGGTTTTATGGAATGCTGTCTGTTCCTGTACGTTTCATATCATTAATTAAATTAAACTTTGAGTTTAAATTTGATCTAATCATTTGTCAGTCAAGGAAAACGCGTTAAACCAAAAATGTTCAAATGGTGTAGCGAGGGCGTACAACCAACTGGAAATGTGCACGTGTCCGCCGAAGTTTGTCGGAGATACCTGCGACATTTGTACGTAGCATTAATATATCATTTTAAATAAAAGTTCTTGATTACTTACGAACGATGCGACTAAGCATCGTTCGTAAGTAAAAACAATGACTTCAACGATAGGTGACAACAGAGCAAGCAACGTGGTCTTTTTGGTGGGAGCCTCCTCCTTATACCAAGTGGACGAGTTCAAAAAAATTATGACCTTCATGAGAACCTTTGTCATGTCATTCAGCACGGAGAAATACAACCGCATTTCTCTGATCACCCTGTCAGATGGACACCATGTGCTTGTGAGACTCAACGAGTCCAATGAACTTAATAACACGCTAGAAGCTCTCAATAGCTTCAGTCCGTACGTAGTTTTTAATTTTTAAGCCGACTGCCTTAATTTTAAAATAAAATATTAAATGACAACATTTATAAAAATCAGTTGTAATTGAAATTATTTCAAATTTCATTATTTTTAAGTTAATTTTCTAAATTTTGAAATTTTTATAGTATTGGTGAGACTTTAATGGCTGAGGCAATAAAATCCGCAATGAAAGAATTAAGCCTGACTAACGAACTGAACAAGAATGTGGATAGAGTGATTGTCATCATCAGCGCCATTCATCCGAATGATTTGTTGGAATCTGTTCAGCAGGCAAGCCTGGCGAAGGACGATGGCATTCAGATTATCACTGTCGGCATTCAGTCAAGGTACTTCAAACTCAGCAAGTTCAATCTTTTGGCTAGTTACCCGTCCGCTAACAAAATTTACGTCAAGACGACGGATATGATGGATAACAATTTAGCGAAAAAATTAGTAAATTTTGCTGGCAATGGTGAGTTCTACTAACAGTTTTCAATGTTTTTTTCAAATTTAAAAAATTATTATATCAGAAATTTCGATAAATAAATGAATTTATTATTGTTGTTATACGATTCAGTGGAAGACGAGTGCTCCAGCAGGCCCTGTCAGGTTGGAACCTGCATCGACCTCATCAACTCTTATTCCTGCTCGTGTCCGAAGGGCTTCAGTGGAACCAACTGCCAATTTAGTAATTAACTGATGATTTCATTATTTTTTTACAATATTTAAAAAAAAACTCTGCATTTTTTTCCAAATAATGTCAATTGAAATATAATATAGAAATGGACAATAGAGTAGATTTGATATTTATGGTTGACATGACCACTGGCGTGAAGCAGAACGGCTTCAACCAAATAAAGGACTTCATAATGAAAATCATAAGTATGTACCAGATAGCATCTTCCATGGACACTCGAGTTGGTTTGCTCACCTACAATGAAAAACCGTTAATAAGGTTTGTGTGCGGTTTATTATAAAGATATTCAAAAAATTATTTTAAAATTTTCTTCTATTTTTTTAAAAACCTTTTTTTCAGATGAATTTTTATATTGAAAAAACTTGTTACCTATTGTGCAGATTCCATTTAAACAAATACAATTCATCGGAATCTCTATACGGAGCCGTCAGCATGATTCAGTACAATGCTACAAAGGGGCATGATTTAATGAAAGCCCTTCTTGAAGTGGTCAGTTCTGAAATTTTTAATTTGTGGTAATTTCTTTTCAAATGTAATGCAGCCGACTAAAACCAACAATCTATTCTTGCTTACATAAATTTATCACATTTCTTTTTTTTTTAATTTCTGCTTCAAAATAAATTACACCAGAGTTGATGTTAGCGAACTTTTATATTCCTTAGGAAAAGATGTTCACTAAAGAGAATGGAGACAGACCGGATGTACCGAACGTCGTCATTCTTATTCATAACGGCAGAATGATTAGTAGGAAAGGTTTGCAAACATTTTGTCAACTTATTAAACTTTTGAAATGATTATTTTACGAATTGCAATCAAAACGCGCATTATTTTTGGTTCAATATGGTTAAAAAGGTTACAAGAGTCCTGAAATACAGCTGTCTTCTCGAATAAGAGGCGATTCCAACCTAATGATGAGCATTGCAGTAGGCATGGATTTCTACAAATTTGTGTTGATGAACTACGCATCGTACGGAGTGAACAGCATTATGAGTACAGCCAAACACTCAGGACTGATTCAACTGGCCGAACCTACTTTCAAGACGACTCTTAAAGGTCATATAAATTTTATTATCGATATTATTTTATGTTTCTACATTGATAGAGTTATTTAATGATGAAAATAATTATAAATTTTTTTTGGTATTATTATGTTTGCCATTACTTTATTATCATCGTCAGCGATTACGTTCATATAACCTTCAATATATTGATACATCGTCATTCAAATGTACTACATGGAGAATCGATATTACAAAATGTTTGCCAGTAGAAGAACTTAAATTATTTAATTCTTTTCGTTGTAATGCCCAGTCGCTTATTACGTAAGTTTATTATTAAAATCATATTGGATATTCTTACAGATTTGAACGTTTGTGCCGGCAACCCGTGCAACCGAGGCACATGCACTCCCTTCTTCAACTCCTTCACATGTCTCTGCCCAACTTACTCGTCGGGTCTGAACTGCGAAAGACGTTAGTTGGTTTTTCTATCAACAAATTTTAAATTATTTTTTGTGGATAACGGTTTGAACTATGCTGTTGCGTTTGTTTTTGCTTCTTTTCAATAGGCCTACCTATTCCATAGTTAAGCCCATTTCAATAAAAAAAATGTTATAAAATGCAGAATGCTCTGCTGTTCAGGATATCGCGCTGTTGTTGGACCTCTCAGGTGCCGCTGACCAGTCAACAATCATCAGCTTTGCAACTTCGTTTGTATCAGGACTACCAATTCAGTCCAATGCTGTTCGTCTAGCGGCCATTTACTACGGAAAACATGCAAAAGTAGCGTTTAATTTAAACAGCTACAACAACACGAGACAGGTTTTGAATGCTTTGGCTGTACCTCATGTTTCTGGTCCGGCCAATACAATCTTCGCTCTCAATTTGGCTTTCTCAGATGTGTTTAAAGCCAGCAACGGTGACAGAAAAGATGTTTCTAACATTGTCGTTGTTGTCGGCCATGCAATTTCTAAAATTGCCGATAATATTAAAAATAGCAAATATTACAACGACAACGTGAAAAAGTTTGTTATCGAAATCACGTCAAGTTCTTTGTCAGCCGCCACTACCGAATCATCTAACAGCTTGAATGTATTCAGAGCCAAAGCTGATGCACTTACGACCACCAGTGAAAAGCTTTTGAATACGATTTGTAATTTATAGACCTTAAAAATAAATTTCATCAAAATTAATTCATTGTTTGTTGATGAACTTGTTTTGAATGAATAACTTTTTGATAATGTTGTTTATCTGTCCATTGTTTGTTGAATCATAAAATTTATTAATTACTCAAAATAATTTGTTTAATAAATCATTGAAAACACTTCTAATTTTTACTAAAATAATGTAGAAATTGTTAACCTAAACACCCAAAACATGTATACTGTGTATGTATATTGTATAATCATTCATAGTTGAATAAAACAAGTTTTGGCGAATGATCAAAAAATGAAATTAGGTTTTCAAATATGAAGTCTAGAAAAGGAAAGATTATTATATAAAAATAGAAAGATGCGATTTATCGGAAAAAATAAAATGATAAAATTGGGAATAAGGATAAAGATGGCTGATCATTCCTTTCCTAGCTTGTCCAACTTGCTCATTCCGACTTTGGTGGTGTACAACCAGTCGAAGAGCCTCTTTTTATCATGTTGACGTATTATTGTTAGAAGTTCTTGTTTATATGATTCTCTCATTATCTCTACCGTTTTATTTTGAAGTTGCTGTATCAGACATGTTATTTTATCTTTCAGCTTAAGTAACTTCAAATGCAACTGATCTATCTATGGATTTTTTGGATTTCTTTTTATTTGTTTGTTGTTTTAGATTCCTATATGTTCATAGTACCTATTTTAACATTTTTCTACAAAATTGTCTCAAGCTATATTATGTGGGCGGCGAAGGTTAAATTCAATTAATGAAACACAGTTTCGATTCTAGTTAGGCAGCAGCGCGATGGCGCTATTTTTAAAGGCGCCTGTCCCTGATCTGCAATCTGCATGCAATCACTTGGTTCGATTCCAAAATGACATCTCCGACATTCAAATGCTATGTGTTGTGCGTGATTTCACGGGTGTTTTACGTACCGTTTCATGTTGAATTAAAAAATAATAATTAAAAATTAATTAATAGTTAATAAAAAATTGATAAAAGTTGGCAACAGACTCTGGATGTTGACGAGAGAGTAATCGGTCTCAACGGTTTTTCAATGATTAGCGAGGGATTGTCGATTGATAGCTGAAGTTTCTGTACTTCATTTCGTTTAGCATCTAAATGCTTTACTATTCCATAATGCACAGAAGTTGTTTGTTAAATAATAATAATAATAAATGGAATAAAAATGACAACAGATTTTACAACCTGCACAATCCTGCATTTTTTTTATTATCTATGCTTAATAAGTGTTGTTGCCATTGGCGACGGATTTTTGTTTGCAGTTTTGGCGTATATATAAAAATTAAAAATCTATTTTAGTATTGTAATTTAATACTTAGAGAAAAAAACTATTTTAGAAAAGAAATGCCTTCCGACGAGTTGGTTCGCTCGGAGCCATCCGTCGATTCTGAAGTCCGTGAGGAGAGGATTCTGGCCAGGCGTCTCAGGATTGAAAATCGAAGAGAAAAAACTTTGCGTTTATCGTAAAAAATTTAATTTTTTTATTTTAGTTTTTTAACTAATTATTGTTTCAGTAATTTTGTTTAATTTTATTTGTAAAATTATATTTCGCTTAAAAAAAGCTCTGAACAAGTATACTTGTTAGACTTTAGTAGTAGATTTAAAATTTTACAGAAAAGTAACAAACAGTAACTAGTAACAAGTTCAAATTTTATGTTTTAATTCATTTTATTCAACTGATTACAAGTGTTTTAGTTAGCTTTATAAAAGTTTAAATTAAGTTTTAAAAAACTTGAAGACTAATAATTAGATTTTCAAAACATTCTTATTAAAATATATTTTTTGAGTTAAATTTATTTTATATATTTAACAACTTCTATTAAATAAATAGCTTAGTTATAATAATTTCAAATAATTCAAGTTAAAATAATATTTTATATTTATAATTTATAAATTATATATTTTTTTTACTGAAGAATTAGAGATCAGGCTGATGAAATAGTAGTTGAAAAATTAAAGGATGAAACTCAGAAGCCAAAACAAATGACGACTGGCTTTAAAAATCCAACAAAATTGAAAAATGAAAGTTTGGATGTGGTTTCAAACATTAAAACTGCTGCAGATTCGAAAGAAATTAAAAGAAGAATCAAAGTCATTGAAGAAAATAATTCAAGGTTCCGTTGTTAAAGTTTATTTCATATCATCTTACTTATTGTACTAATTTTATGAATTATTTTTAGGAAAGAAAAAGTAAAAAATGAAAAAGAAATTTCTTTTGACAAACATGAAGAGGTTAAGTTACAATTGGACAAATCTTTCTGGACTGTTTACTTTTCACAAAAACCGTTTTATTATTCAGATTAGTCAGAGTTGGCAGACAGCTTTGGAAAAAGTTCATGCACAGGAATTGCATGAGGTGCCACTAATCAGTTACTTTTTAATTATTCATATGAAAGTGATATTGGATCATTGTTGAGCATTGTCTAATTCATCAGGCTAATCTTATTCCATTGTTGATAAGTTATTAAATAGTTGAAATTGTTTGAAAAAATTGAAATAATGGAAAATTTGTTTGGTAGATGTTGTTGCTACAGAAGGAAGCTTGTGATGCTATGTTGGAAGAAAAAACCAAACTGATCAATGAATTTAAAGAGGTGTGTAACATTTTGTGGAGCACAGTTTTAATAAAAAAATTTGATTGAATTAAAGCCACACAGTTTCATAAAATGCATAGGAATTGAAAGACAAAGACAAGCAGTACGTTGAAGAGTTGAAAAATCAGGCAGCAGATGTTGACATGCTGATGAGTAGGATGACTGAGCAAATCAACATCCTCTCCAAGGCGTACAAAACTGAACTGAAACATATTGAGGTCTCTATGTTTCTTTATCATTGCGTTCATTTACATCTGTTGTTTTATGATTAATTTAATCACTATATGTTGTGTTAACTCAGAATAATTTAAAGTAGGAATTACATTTTTTTGTGTTATGCAAAATTGTAATGCTGCAATGTTACAATTAACATTTGGTTACAGATATGTCTAACTTCGATTATATGATGGCGTATGCAAGCGTTTTTAACAGACTGTACATAAAATTTTGTTGTGTACAGTTAGTAGCAATTTAAGTAGATGAAATGTTGGAAAATTGTAGGCAGCATTTATCCGGGAAAGGATGCAGTTACTGTCCGACATGGATGAGGAATGGGAGAACCTGCTTAAAGAGAGGAAACAAAAGGAAGAAGATTTCTCGAAGAATCGAGATAATCAGGTTGCTGGATCTGGATGTCTGATGATTGCATTTCAATTTCTGAGTTAATGAATGTTACTCAAAATTTCTTTGACTCTTACAATAGTCACTCATTTAATTCATGTTAAACTCTTAGCAAATCTCCATAAAATCCTATCAACCTGTATGGTGAAAGGTTTTATGATCTATCAATCTGAATTATAAATTCAGCTTAAAGATTTTTAGTAGAATGACTTCTATTTACCAATCCTTTTTAAAAACATGCTTGCTAATATGTTGAAAATATTTGTAAAAATTTTCTGAACATACTTCAACGCAACCAAATCCATCGATTGATAAACGCCAAATTACAATAGATAAAATAATACGAAATAACTGAAACATTAAATAAATAAAAATTTAATTAATTAACTAATAAAGGCTGAAGTATTTGAATCGATGTTAAATGCTCAGAGAGTGCAGGATTCCGAAGAATACAATCAAATTAAGATCAAACTCGAGAAGGACATTCAAGTATTATAACACGCCATTTAATGTCACACGCTTGTTTCAAGATTT
The DNA here is from genome assembly GCF_000326865.2 of Helobdella robusta. NCBI lineage: Eukaryota > Metazoa > Annelida > Clitellata > Rhynchobdellida > Glossiphoniidae > Helobdella > Helobdella robusta. Next base: position 5,255,680 of record NW_008704501.1, read on the forward strand.
TTTTAAACATCAAAATTTTAAATAGTTACAATCGTATATCAATCAGCCAATCTATCAACCAATTAATCAATCAATTAATCAATCAATAAATATACAATATAGAATATACATATAAATATAAGTGTGTGTGTGGTGTGTGTGTGTGTGTGTGTGTGTGTGCGTGTGTGCGTGTGTGGGTGGTGTGTAACATTATGGAATAATACGAAAGAAGTTGAAATGTTTAAACGTCAGATGATGCAGCAGGAACTGCAAGAGATGCAAGCCACCTACCAGTTGAATCAAGATAAGCTGGAATATAATTTTCAAGTTTTAAGGAAGAGGGATGAAGAAAATATTATAACTAAAAGCATTCAGAAGAAAAAGATTACCCGGTTTTCTTACAGTTTCTTATTGTTTTTTTTAAATTTACAGATATTGTATTGTTCCAAACGCTGCTTTACCTATTAAAGTTAAAGCCAGATTTTAGAATGTTTCTCATTGTATTGATTTATGTCTTTGTAATTTTTCAAACATTTTTTTCACTGAGTGTTTAAAAAAACTTAATGTATTTTACGTGTTAATGTCTTAATGTGTTTTATTTATACATCATCAAGCTGTTTTCAGAGCTGGAATTATGTTAGCGGTTTCAGGCACTCATCCTTTACTTGTTATAACGTACATGTGTATCCTTCTTTAGCATCGAATGTAATATTAAAGATCATTTCGCTAATTGTCCTTGCAATGTTTTTTAAAACTCCACATTATCACTTGGTATTTTATTACTATCCACGTCTTGCAATGATCCTTTTGTATGTACGCACGTACAAGTTTGTAGTGCTCGCCGTGTCGCGTGTGTGTGTGTGCATATGTGCACTTGTAGCATTCGATTCGTGGAAGGGTAAGTTTATTTGCAGCTAAAGTTTGTGCAATTTGTAAACTGTCCCGCGTTTGTTAGAACTGCGTAATAAATAAAGAAAAATTTAAAAATTAAATAAAATGTTCACTTTAACTGACTTGTTTTCCAGCTTGCATGACATTTACATGTTCCATTCCAAGAAAAATAAGAAGCAGGAAGAACAGTTTGTTTATGAGAACCAGCAACTAACACTGGATTACGATTTACTCGTTGAGAAGTACAAAAACTTCCTCAATAAAGCAAAGTTGGCTCTTTGTGAACATTTTTATTGTTTGCATAATTTTATATTTAATTAATTTTGAAATGGTTATTAATTGGTAATACAGTTTAGAGATTTTCGCTAAACGTGTTAAAACATGCATTGACGTACAAACTCAAGCAGTTCTTTGTTTTAACATCATCTACGATCACAGGTTAACTATCGATAGTAACAAAGGAAAGTTCGGGAAATTGTGGTTAATGAATGAAGAGGAATGTAAGAAGTATGCATCGAGGATTCTAAAGATAGACGAGATACTACATGAGCAACAGCTAGGAATCAAGTGGACGCTTCCTGATATGTTTGTCTTCATGTTTGTTGTATCGCAGAGTTTTTTGTCTAAACATACATAATTTATTTATTCATTCATTCATTTATCATTTATTCGATCTTTTAATAATTTATTAATTCATCTGATTGATTATAACTATTTTTTCTCCCATCTTTCATTTTACTTTCGTGTTACTGACTATGGCTACAAAGTACCATTTACTGTCTATATATATAAAAAAACAGAAGCTTCATGAAAAACGTTGGTCCCATATCTGTATCCAAATCAAACTCTGACCCCGATGCTACTCGCGACGACTTGTCTTTGAGAAAAGCAAATTTGGTCTCTAAAGCATGTGGATTCGGTAACTATTAAACATCATCGCTGATAAATTTATTTTTTATTTAATTATTTATTTTTTTTATTTAATTATCAAAATATTTTACGATAACATAATGATAATTAATTAAGAAAAGAGCTGCATTTGTTATTTTCTATTAAAGTTTTTCAAGAAAATATTATTTCGAATTATTCAAACTGTGCTATCAATTTGTCGATCAGATATTGAAAATATTAACTTGGAATCATCAAGGATAGTCCTCTCTGATAGGCAGGAGGACGGTGAAATGATAAAAAATGTAACGTTTTATCTTTATCCTTTTGTGTTTATTATCAAATAATTTAATTATTTATATTTAATTTAATATAATTAATATATTATTAATAACGTGTTGCTATTTTAATTTCTATTACGAAAATATTTTATTTTTATATTTTAACTGAAACAATTAATGTCACACGGGCGTCAACTTGTTCCACCACATGTTACATGTTTAAAACATTGATGAGGTTTAATAAATTCATTTCGTTTAACTTTAAATAGTTTATAAAATTGTTCATTTTCTAGCTACCTAAAGAGCAGTTTTGTGAAGATTATTTCTACGAGCCATTAAAAGTGGTCGACGGATGTTTAGACAAAGTTCCAAAGCATTTGATCAAGCACATTTTCAAACTTATATGCAATGAAACAGTTTGGTTTATTTGAAATTTGTTGCTCTAAATTTTCTTCTTTCATTGTCTTTTATTTGCAAGGGTTTCTTGATAGAGGAGAAAGTGTGGTCTCTTTTGAGTTCACTTGAAGTTAATGAGCAGACACTTATGAAGTTGGACTCTGTGTTAAATGTTAGATATATTTTGATTATCCATCTTGACTATTATTAATTCCATAAACAATTATAAATACTTATTTTGTTCTTTTACAAACAATTATCAAATTCTGTTCTGCTAGGTGATGCAAATAGAAAATGAAGAGGATGTAAGAGTGTTGTCATTGTATTTTTTGAAGAATGGCACGAAAAACAAAGTAAACTCTCTTGCGTTAACCGTTCATTTTTTTAGCTTAATTTATGCTGCTGGTGGATATTTTATTTCTACCGATGACTGACTAAATTCAAATTTTTCAATTTACTTCCTGGCGTGAACATATAGAAATCAGATTAAATATATTTCTTTCTTATTTGTTAATACTTTTTTCATTTATTTAATTATGCAATATGATTAATTACTATTGACGTATCATTAAAATCAAGTTTTATGTTTAAAATGGCAGATAATTGCTAAGGAGAAAGCGCAAGATGAAAAGGAAGTGAACTTGTCTGAGTCTTTCGAGTCAAGGAACAAGTTGCACGAAGCTTTCATAACTCCCTACCCTTCTCAACATAATCTTGCTGCAACTAATAACGAGAATAATTTAACCGGCGATCCCGACGACCCACTCCACACGATCCTCCCCGAGTACAGCGACATTCTCATTCATCCAAACGACGTACTGCTGGCGCTTAAAGCTTTTGTCGGCGAACATAACAAAGCGTCGGTTATATATTTTTTTATAAGTATATTCGAGTTAGGTTTGATGGGCATTGAATTAAGGTTAAGTTATGTTAAACCTTACTACACAAAATTTTCATAATCGTTTTATTGATAAGTTGGTTTGAAACTCTTCTGCTCGTACTTTACTATTAATACATAGTCATGTAGGTGCATATTTAACATTATGATCCGAGCTTCCGTACTTTATACCGTGAAAGCCCGTAAAATTATCAGTCAACTGCTTCTAATCTACAAAGACAATCCAAGAAGTTTACCAGAGATGAATGAACTGTGAAACAACCACCAAATTTTTATTTTAAGCGAATATGAATGAATAATAAATGAATGAACTGTGAAACAACCACCAAATTTTTATTTTAAGCGAATATTTAGCAGAGGGTTCTCGATTGCCATAGCTATAAGATAGCATTTCAAACTTCAGTAACGCTTCCAGATGTCAAGCCTGTGGTTTTAATTTACAAAATCGCTTTCCTAGTAAATAATAAAGATACTGCGTTTTATTAATGTTTTGACTTTACTGAATGCAATTAATAAACCCAACAAAAAGCAAGTTTTTGGTTGTGAGATCATAAAATTATTCAAATGAAATTTTTTGAAAAATAAGTATTTTTATATTTATAGTATGGTCCATGAAATAATTATTGGTAAATGTTTATGACTTTTCACATTTATCAGAACTTCCAAGAGAGATACAACATTCAAGAGCAACTTCCACAAAAATCTGCAATTCGATGATGTTTTCGACGCTGAATCTCCATCCAGCAGTCAGAATAAAATTGAAAATGCAATATCACCACTGCCAAAACCCAAAATCAATGATCTGCTTTTAAAACATGATCTGTTGGTCAACTTTTAATTATTTACTTTTAATTTTATCAGCACAAATTTTTAAAAATCTGCCAAAAATGATCACAAAATTAATTATTCAACTTTATTGTCATCTATCACAATTATCATTTAACACAAAACACAGAAAAAGATATTTTGATGAGACGGAGATTGCAGTTGAAAATAGGGATGATTCGATGGATAAAGACTACTGGCTGAAATATGGTAGTTTGGACACTGGTTTTAAAAAGACTTGGGACGCTCTAGCCGTTCACTTCGAAAATTACTAGTACGTCAGTGCCACGTAATACGTTGGCTTGGCATATATATAATTCTTTTTCTTTCAATAATTTTATTTCTTCATTGGTAACGTTAATGACCGTTTACCTAGTTTTTCCTCTTTGATGAATTTATTAATCGAAGATTATATTTTTTTAATAGTCAATTGCTGGAAGATAGGGCCAAACTAATTGAACAGCACAGAGAGCTGGTGAAGCAGAACATTGAAATGTCAGCAATACTTCAAAATTGCCGAAATGGTGCCGTTAATTTATTTAATTAACATCTGTTATTTGTTGCAATTTTAACCAATTTGTTGATAAACATTTTCTTTAAAACCGTTCAGATTTATCGAACTGTTGACTCGATGCGCTTTTGTCTGTTTGCGACTTCCATTAAATGAATAGAAATAAATAGTATTTAAAATTGCTGTTTAAGATATGCGGCTGATGAAACTGACTTTTTATCATTGAAAAGGGATCGATTTGACAAATAAACATATGGATATATAACCATGAAAAGAAATGCAAAAGTATTTTAGACTAACAATAAGTTTTATTTTTATAGTAAAGTTTGAACAAAGGCTTTGAGATTACTATGAATGAAAATTTTTCATGAAAAGTTGAGTGATAGGGTGAGAAAGTTTCTGATCAGTGTTAGTATTATACAATACATAAATACACACATGAAGACATACATATATATATATATATATATATACACGCTAGTAAAAGACCATAAATTAATGTAATTTATGAAATCAACCCGATTTCTAGCGTTGGATAGTTTTTTAACCAAATTCTTGTCATTATATATTTTTATTAAAGTTAGAATAATATACAGTTTTCCGATTCATTCTCGTGTGCATAGGACCTAGACCAAGAAATATTGAGAAATGTAATAAAAAACTATCCAACGCTAGAAAATCGGTAAATTTCATAAATTACTGCTATATCTTTACATGTACACATGTATAATTTTGATAAATTGACTGTTATGTGAGTAAATATGAGGATGAAGACAAAAATTTTTTTTATAAACTAATTGTATTGCTGTTGGTTTTGTTACCATCTTCACTGTCGTTGCTGTCGTTATTTACGTCGGTCACGCGGTTCCTAACACAAGGACCCGTCTGTTGAAATAGTTAAGGTTTTTTATATTTAGTTATTAATTTTTTTTCTATTATTCTTTAAAAAATCAGAATATGACAAACGCAGAAGCTGTTACAGCATGCAGGGCGATGGTACTATAAAATGATAGCGAAAAATAACCGAGAAAATGTTTAATAATTTAATTATAAGCATTTTTAATCAAATTTTAAAATTAAAAAGTTTGGAAAATAAAATAAAAATAAATAAATTAATAAAGGAATGCCTTAATTTTTAATAATTAATTTAATTTATTTAAATTAAAAGACAAATAAATTATTAATTTAATTGACTAGTTAGTCAAATAAAACTTCTGGCTGGAGCTTCTTTTTGCTACTCATTGTCTCATGTTTAATTTAACAGTTAACTGTTAAATTAAAAACAGTTAAATTTTAACTGTTTTAATTTTTTTTAATTAATCCTTTTATCCTTTTTTAGTCAAGTCAAGTTTAAAATTATCCATAGAAGTCAACCAACCACATTATTAATAATGATCGAAAACAAACTGCATGTGAATGTTCCAATGACAGTGATGGATCTGAACAACTTGGTTTATTTGAGTTTGATTGGTTTGAATATGATTGGTTTGAATATGATTGGTTTGAATATGATTGGTTTGAATATGATTGGTTTGAATATGATTGGTTTGAATATGATTGGTTTGAATATGATTGGCTGATCAATTGATAAAATTAAAAGCTTTATTGATTTGGTTTAGTAATTTTGGTTAAATTTGATAGAATTGAGTTTGACTGGTTGGTTGTTTTATAACATTAAAGCTTATTGGTGAATGTATTTATTAATTTGATGTTTGGTGTTAAGAGAATGGATAGTTTGTGATTGTTTGATTAATTTTGTGACAATTTTGTGTTTTTCTATTAAACATTTTGTTCTTTCTTATTGTGGATGTGGTTTAACATCTGGGAACATGATGAATGATGGTTGTATCCACAGGTAGTTCTCTTGAGAGTGCCAACAAGAAAGTGTAGGACTCAAATCGTCTCAAAATTGGTCAGAAAAATGAAGGTGCTAGAATCTAAAAAGTATGATTTTCATATAGTTTTAATTATTTCCTGTTTATTTTTCATCTTTTTTTGCTAACAAATTGGCTTGCTAGTATTCATTTACAACTTGAAATGAGATTTCTTCTCTTGTGATGGAACATCAATCTTGTCTAGAATGTGCATTACTCGTGCATTAATGTGCATTATTCATGCACTGTTGTTTACCATTAAAGTCACGATGCAATACAAACTGTTGTTTATTTACAGAGAAACACCAAAAGCAGAAATAAACTTAAGAAAAGCTAACAGGCTATATCAGCAAATTAAACTATTACAAGTTAATACATTTTCTATCATATTGTAATTTAATTTTATAATACACTAAATGTTAACTTTATTTTAGTATATTTAAAACGACAAGTGGCGGGTTTAGAAGGGTCCATCATGGGTCCCCATTGTGAACAGTGTTGCTATTAAAAGGCATTAAAATTCAGTTTTTACACAGGTTGCCAGGCTAATTTTAGTTGCTGCACTACCACAAATTTGATTAGTTTCTTTGCTCCCCACCATGTCAAATTTCAAAATAAGTGAAGATGTTTTCTAATAGATAATAAAACCTGCTATCTATCATATTCATATTGGGCAGAGCGATGGTGATGATGGTGGTTGGAGTGCATGGCGTTGTTGTTGCAGTGACCGGGCTTGAATGTAAAAAATCCCCGCCTATCACTTGAAAAAGTGTGTGATGCATTGATTTGCGTGTGTATTTATGCATGCTGTGTGTTTGTTGTAATAACCTCTGAGAAATTTCTAAGATAAAATAATAACAATAATTCTGTTAACAAATCTCAGACAACCTTCTACCTTTTTTTTGGCAAATTTGTTTTCTATTAAAAATGGTTTTTTTTAACAAAATGTGTTGAATTTCTTATGCAGAAATTAGAACTGGATTCTCTGGTGAAGAGTTGTCTATGCAACAAGTCATCTGTGAAGGATGCTGCCAATAAGGTTTTGTACACATTTATGATTTTAGCCTAGATTGCTTTTATAATATGTATTTCATTTTAACTACAGGACAACCTTACTGACCTTGTTGTAGCAAGAGTTGCAAATCAAAAACTACTCAAAAATAAAATTGAAAGTTGGCGGAAACAGCATGAGGATTGGGAAAGTCTGGCTTCGTTTATAAAAGGCCACATTTCCAGAAGACTCAAGAAGAGGAAAAGCACAGATAAAATTATAGAGAAAGTTGAAGCATTGAAAGATAATGTTGAAAATGTAAAAAATGAAAAGGTAGAAAAAGTAGAAAATGTAAAAAATGAATCTAAACCTTCAAGTAAGCCGAATGAGGCCAAGACTGTCGTAAAAGATAGCAACTCAAAAAGTTGTGCAAATAATCAAACCTCGTCACCACACAGTTGTGAGGCTGCTGACGATGATGCTAGCATAACAAAATCTCAATCTGATGAAATTGTTTTAATGAGTTCTCATGACATGATTGTGAAACGTTGCAGAATGGATGAATGCACAGATGAAATTTTTGTTGGTTCAGCTGTTCCAGCAAAAGATCCAAGCATCACTGAAGCCACATCAAACATCAAAAACGAAAAATTTGACAGTTTTTTTGAAGGTGGGGAGGATAGTGACGATGACGAGGATAAGAAGAGTTGTGCTGTTATTCTCAGCTCTCATAATGATATCAGAAGTCAGTTTGTATCATCGTTAGGCAATCCTAACAAAATTTTTAAAAAAACTGCAAATAAATCCAGCTTTCCTGAAGATAGAAACAAAAATGCTCACAAGCAGTCGAAAAGCTTTAAAGCTGAGTCAAAAAAGGACAATAAAGGTATCGTTTATCTTTCAAACAAGTTTTTTATTAAATAAATAAATTTATTAATTTGTTTAACTATCTATATCTTCAATGTTTTAAGTTTTTTAACATTTTTTTTCTGGCAGTTATGTCACGTCTGTATTTGTGCTTGTGTCTGTGTGTTTCTATTTATCCTGAGATCTCTCCATATCAATGAATCAAATGTCTCAAATAGTATAATATTAATGTTCTGCATATACTTTATTTTATATCTTTGTTCTATATATTTGTTTACTGCAGGCAAAGAAGAGTTGAAAGAAACAAAATTACATCCATCCTGGGAAGCCAAGCGGAAGTTAAAAGAAAAACTGGCACCGAATGTTAAATTCATGGGAAAGAAAATTATTTTTGATGATTAAAATTTCCTCTTTTCCAGTTTTGTTTACAATGATCGTCAGTTTTTTGTTAAAAACAATGTGTATGTATTTGTTAATTTCGGACAACAGTATATTTCAACATGAACCTTGTACATATATATATTGAATACTTGATGTAAAATATATCCATTCACTCGTTTCTAATTAGTGTGTAATTATTTATTAACATCATTACCAGCCAGTGGCGGATTTGGAGACCAGTTATTTCTAGTTAAGAGTTATTAAAAGTCTTTTGTTTCTATGAAAAAATTGACATTATAGGCCCCAAAACATAAGTAATATGTTGAGACCGCATTAAAAAAAAAATTTGCTTCCCAGGTAATTATAGAAAAATACCCGAACCGCAAGTTGGTGAGCATCCCCCCTCACCCAGTCAAAAAAAATTTTTAGGTTGGGAATATTGACTTTTTATTGAAAATTCCCCTTCCACGTTTGTCAACAAATTTGTTAACAATCGTGACCCTCAAAATTATCTAAATTTGCCACTGTTAGCAACAATCAACTCTTAACTGAACAACGCTAATAATATATGTAATTTTTTATTACGTATTATATTTAGATTTATAAAGAAGACTGCTACCTATAGGTAAAAAAAGATTTTTTTCTATACATAATAGAATTATATATATATATATATTGATTGATATATATTATCTTAAACAAGTAAAATAGTATATTGTGAAAATCAATTTTATAAAATTTTTTTTTTTACAAAATTACCTTTTAGTTCATTGCGTGCAAAAAGTAAACTTATTTTACCACGTTTGTTTTATTTGATTTTTTATCATATTTATTTATTTATCTTTTTTCATTTTTTTTATTTCTTCATTACTATCATTTTATTTAATTATTTTTTATATATTTATTTTATTAAGAAAGAATATCGTGGTAAACGTTTGCGAATGTACTGTAGTGTACATACAACACATACATCACAATCAATACAATGCTGAATACATTACATACATATACATTTCAATACATACATGCATACATTTCAATTTGTATGATTTAAATTTTAACTTTAAAAAAATTTGAACTAAATTTCAATTATCAAGATGATTTATTTGTAAAAATTAACAGAGTTAACAGTAACACTAACTAACAGGTTGCCATGACATTTGTTTCTGCATCTTTAGCTGAAAAAATAAGAAATCTGTGTTTTGATCATTATAAGAATCGGTTGTCAGGCAATGGCAAACCTAAAACTGGATCAGAATGGACAGTTATGTCGGCTATTGTCATGCAGCTTCACAATAGTAAAAGATGTTGCATGTTTTTGTTACCATTACATTACAATGTTATATTATTATATAATACCTATTTTTTAGATATGCTTATGAATAATTTGAAAGTGGTTTCAATGGGAACAGGCACCAAATGTATTGGTCGAAATTTTCTTTGTAAACAAGGGCTAATAGTTAATGATAGCCATGCAGAAATTATTGCTAGGAGATCTTTACTATGGTAAAAATTGTCTTTATTACAACTTACTTTTTCTATTTTTTGATTTAATTTTATTTTATAGTTTTTTATATGATGAACTTGAATATGCTTTAAAAGATAAAGAGAGCATATTTCAATGCATTGGAGAGAAGTTCAGACTTTGTGAGGATGTTGAATTTCATTTCTTTACAACATCCATGCCATGTAAAAAAATTTTGTTCTCACCAATTCAAAGTTAGAGATATATTTTGAAAGAATTTTTTTAACAGGTGGAGATGCTTCTATAATTCCTAAAAGTAAATTGTCGTGCTCTTATGAGATTATTAACAATGAAAATATTGGTGAGGTAGTGGTGGACAATCCATCTAAAAAACGATCTTTAGATGATTCTACAGAGGGTGCTGCAAACAAAAAGTTTAAGATTGGTGATATGCCTAGTGGTGATATTTACAGAACTGGAGCAAAATGTATGAAGGGTGAGGACAAACATTTGCCGGGTAAGGATTATCATGTTGTTGGTGTTTTGAGAACAAAGCCTGGGAGAGGTGATAAGACCAAATCACTTTCCTGCAGTGATAAATTATGTAAATGGAATGTTCTAGGAATTCAGGGAGCTTTGTTGATGCACTTTTTAGCCGAACCCATTCATATAAAATCTTATATCATAAACAGGTGTATATTATTTTTATTTAATTTTTTTAGTTTTAATCTTAAAAGTCATTCAATTATATTTTAGATTGTTTGCAAACATTTTTTATATTATTTTTTCTGCATTATTTCAAAATAATGATCACTTTGCAATGCTTTATTTAATTTATAGTTCCATATTTGATGAAACTGCATTGTTGAGATCTTTAAGTATGAGATTAGAAGACAAACCAGTTTTACCTGAAGCTTATTCTATGTGCAAATTTTTAATATTTAATATTCATGATGATAAGTTTGAACATTCAAGAAGTCATTCAAGTAACTCATCTCCCTGTCCAACCAGTGAGTTTATTAATTATATGTTTTTTTATTTTTCTATTATTTAGTTACAAAACATTAGTTATCCATGTTTTCATTAATTTGATTTTAGCAATCTGTTGGTATTACAATAATGACAAACAATTCAAACAAGATGTTTTGACAAGAGGATGTTTACTTGGTCTGACAAAGAAAGATAAAAGTTCTAAAAAATGCAGGTTTGTTTTAATAAATTAATTTTCATTTGAAGTGATTGCAGATGTTGTATCATGATATTGACTCCGTCATTTCAGTTTTGTTGCCAAGTTATCCCTCTTTAAGAAATTTCAACAATTAAAGCAGCTACATTCTAAAAGGTTTCATGATTCAAAACTGTTAGTTCTTTATTTATTCATCAATCTATAAAACAAAGTTGACATTTTTAAACATTAAAATTTTTGAGTTTTCATTAAATAGAATTGATGCAAAAATATTCTTTAGATAATTCAACTTTGAATTTCATTAAATAATCTCCGAGATTTTATTTATCGTTAATGTTTGGAAAACTAACATTCTACCTAATATTTCCTGCAGAAGCACATTAAAGTTAGAAACTTACTCAGAATTTAAACAGGCATCGAATGATTATCAGTTAGCTTGGAAGATTTTAAAATCTTTTAACGTTTTCAGAAATTGGCCAGATACTTATTCAAACTTTCATAATTTTGTTGTTTAGATATTTTCATATCCGTCTTGAAATGTTAACCAATTCATTACTGTAAATGTCGTCTACTTGATCATTAAAAAAATTTATGATATCCTTCACTGTTCCGAGCAAAATGCTGGGAAAATATTGTTGAAAGCAACAGCACCTATAAATTATACAAATAAATCGTTTAAACAATTTCTGAAAATTGTTCATAAGGGTTTTTTTTATTTATTAATATGATATTCAAACAGATTTTTTTTATAAGCCGATCTTGTTTCATTTTATTAACTATTAAAAACGAGTCACTCGTAGATTTTAAAAGTAAAAAACTTGCAGAAGATTTTCTGTTTATATATTTTACAATATATGTGGTTATAAAGTAGTATTTTGTATTTTAAATGTATTGAAACGCTCTGGAAAAGTGTAAAACATTATTTAGGTGGGTAAGTCGTATGAATAAATTATAAATAGCTTAAAAAATTACAAAACAGAAAATGAGTCATTTGCAGAGGATTGGGTTGATCCGTTTTGGTATCTAGATGTGTAACAGAATGTATGAGACTGCTTGAATGTAGCACTAAAAAGTTGGCTTAAGTATTTAAAAAGTATTATGAAACAATATAAAAATTATCCAAAATTAACTATATTTTGTTTTTAAGAATTTTATCGCTTGATTGTATTAAATTCGCACACCCACACGTACGCCTATCATCTATTAAAAAAAGTATAGACCAAATTACTTGGCAAGTTTTTTCAATTCGTTAAAACATGAAAAAGTTTGTCCAACTTTCGTTGGCAACTTTATTGATTTCACGAGGTCGTTAAATAACTTGTTAGCAATCTTAAATATTTTAAAATTTATATTGTGCTTTAACTGTACTGAAAATTAATTTATGTTCAGTAAAAATCTTGAGTTTTGACGTAATTGGGCTCGTTATCAACAGCCTCTTGTTGAATGTCTGATTGTTCTCTATTTCATGGAGCTACTCGGTTTTTTGCGAGATCTGTTGAATCACTTTGGTTGTTATCGAAAGATTGTGGATCATCGTTGGAACGACCAAAATCATGCTCCATTTTATCGGATTTGTCATTTATGGGATCTGGTATGTCAGTTTCACTAGCTGTTGCGAACATTGGCTGTTCGTAATCATCAGCGCCAGCATTTGGAATATTATGTCTTAAATCATCAGTCGGAAAGGATATGTCTGCTTTTTTGTCAGGCGTTTTTCTTTTAGAAATTTCATCGGTTTGCACCTGATTGTTTTCTCTTTTAGGAGCGATTAAAGCATCATTTTTTTGGTTTGGCTCTTTAAAGGAAGTTGGAGAAAGATCACTGGGAATGCTAGATTTTTGATCCGGTGTTTGAGTTAGATATGGATAATCAGTCATTGATAAATATTTTTTAACATTAGTGTTTTTCCCAAGAGACGTACTTGCTTCATTTATAGGTGATTGGCTGAAATCAATAGTCTCATTCACGTCTATATCTAAAGGCAAGCTTGCACTGTTATCATGACTGAATCTCGTTAGAATATTATCGTTGATAGATGGTGTTTTGGCTTCTTGATCTGGAGTTTGACCACTATATGAAACATCTTTACCATCGTATTCACCATCAGTCTTGTTTCTTTTTTTATTTGGTGTTGGTGTTTTATCCTGTTGATCAGAAGTCATTCCAAGGTTAGAAACATCTTCATCACCACATTCAGTATCCATTTTGTTACTCTTATCTATTGTTGACGGTGTTTTGGCTTCTTGATCAGGTGTTAGTCCAATATATGGAACACCTTCATCGTTACATATATCTTCCGTTTCGTCATTTTTTTCTGATGGCGACGTTTTTATAATCTCCATCGTTGGAACATTTAATTCTTCTTCTGATAGTTTTATTTTACTGAGAACTGAGGCCGATGTTTTAATTTCGTTGGCTACCGAAGCATTTTTACTATAGTATGAAGGAATAATTGATTTTTCTACATCTAAATATTTTACAGACTCCTGTTTTGAAAATAATAGTGGTTCTTCTTCTTTCGTCTCCAAGGATGCATGAACACTGTCAGCAAATTCTTCTTCATCGTCCGTCACTTCAGCCAACTCTTCGTCGTCAAACTCTTGATAATTAATTTCGTCATTATCTAGGTTTTCACTTGGTTTGTAATCCTCTTCAATGGCTTCTTCTTCACTTACGTCATTTTTCTGACTGTCATTTATTTCTTCGTTATCCAATGTGCTGTAATTGAATTCTTCATCATCTTCGTTTATTGGAAATGTCTCTTCTTCAACGAAATTATTTTCTTCATGTTTGGATACGAAGTCCAAAAATTCATCCAGTAATTGTTCTTCTTCATAACTTTCGTTTGTTTTTTCACCGGTTAAAAGTTTGTCTTTGTCATTAACGTTATCACTTTTTTTAGACAAACTTTTTTTATTTTCAATCTGCGAAGTATTTGCTGATGATTTTTTTCGAAGAGCGCTTTCATTTTCTGCCAAATTAATTGTGTCTTCTCCTTCATAATCGTAATCGCTTTCGCATCTGACGTTATCTTCCGTAGCTTCGTTGGTGTTTGCCGCTTGTGATTTTGCAGAAGCTTCGCTCATTAAATTCTCAATTACTTTTGAAACGAATCTTTTAGCGGCCTTGAAAATATGCTTTGAAATTTCTTCGTCGGAATTAGGAGTTTCTCTTGTACATCTTATTTTTTTGACAGTATCTTTCACTAGATACTCCATGCATTTGTTATTCATGAGATCACTGCTGTATTTGTCGATGAGGTTTTCAACGTTTTTGCAAAGGATTGATTTCTTGGCATGACTTGAATCTTTGTTTAAGACTGAGCACATTATCAAAATATCGTCCATTTCAATGGCGGCACAATTTAACGAATCCTAAAATTTTTAATTTTTCAAGGATAAACAAGTTTAATATTTTTATTTATTAAATTACTTTGATGGTTGATAAAGCAGTGCGAATCAGGCCGCTGATGAGGCACAATATTAATTCATCTTTCTTTGCTTGGAATGTGTTGTATTCTTCAAAAGCTGTCACAATTTCTCGCGCTTCACAGATTACTTTGTTACCATCGAGCAACTGACACGACAGTTCTTGGATGTCTTGTGCGCTAGTTGCTTCGGCCATTGCTGCGAAAAAACGATGATCCAATATGACTTCTGGAGACTTGTTGTTCTTTTCCGACAACATGCCTTCGCATTTCAATTTTGTTGAGATGCGAATTAACTGCTCGCGAATAAATCTGAAAAAATTTTGATTCAATAACAAATTTGAAAAATTTTGATTCAATAGCATTTAAAAAATGTAGATGGGTTGTTTAACCTGCCAGTCATCGTCTGACTGTTACTTTTCATCAGAGGGGCTCCTTCCCAGGTGACAACTTCTTCATTGCTTTTCAGACCCCTCTTTTGTCGTTCATCGAAATTGTCTTGGTTCAATTGACGGGTTTTTGTTATAGTAATAAGCAATTCCAAATTATTTTTAACAAGATCGGACAGCTCATCTTTAATTTCGTTCGCTAGCTCTTGGATAAAATATTGATTTCGAATTGTTTTGAAATGTGATTGTTTACTAGGCTGGCAAATATACGGCAGTTTCAAATGTTTCACTACTAAGGCTAACGCATTTCTGATTATTGTAAGAACCAGCGAATCAGAAATTGTTGGCACATTATCATCATACTGTTTAACACTGGAGGGTTGTTCTGTCTTTTGAATCTTCGTCTTGAGATTCGACTTCTGGGAACCTGGGTGTATTCATGCGCTAAATAATACAAGGTTAAATACAAAATGTTGATATATGAATGATTGTTTGCATTTAAACAAATAACCACGCATTTTTTGAAACTTCAATTCCTAACCAGTAACCAATTTTTGATCCTGGCTCTCAGCTACAATCTGCGAACTCTGCAAATAATTTTTTTAATTTCCATTCTGTTGAAACAACAGTTTCAACAAATAAAACACCAAATAAAACGTTTGAAACAGTTAGGAAAATGTGCTTGCGACATTTTGAAAACAAAATGAAAATAAAAATAACTAAATAAAATATTGAAATATTGAAATTAGATTTTGAAAATAAAAACAATACTACTCTGGGTTGATTTTTTTCTTTTAGATTGCTTTTTATATCTTCACAAAATAATTGCTCTTTCAGATTAGCAACAATCTGGAATAAAATTTTAAATAAAATATTAAAATGTTCTAGTAATAAAAATCATATTAATATCAGCAGACCTGGCTTGACCAAAACCATTTAAAGACGCATTTATTGAAAAAAAGTTTTATTTTCATTTTAATTGGTATGCGTTTTTGGGTTCATATATGAATAAAAAAATATAAGCACTAAGTACATACAAATAGACCGACAAAATTATTAACAATGCCAGACGTTTTACCTCCTTGATTTTTCGGCCTCGGAACGATTCGTCCTCATCTTTATAGTTCGCCCGCAAGACGATTCGCCCACGAAACAATTCACCCGCATGTGTTTGTGCGTATATGTTCATTTGTTTGTGTTTATGTGTTTGTTTGTGTTTATGTGTTTGTTTGTTTGAACATGTGTTTTATGGGTATCTGTGTATACGTGTATGGGTTTGTGGGTATGTGTCTATGTTTCTGTGTATATATGATTGTGTGTATATGTATTTGTTTATCTGCTTGTGTGTATGTGTTTGTGCATACATGTAATATACAGGACATATAATTTTGATGCCGATGTTCACCCAATTTTGCATAGTTGTCAAATCTTGGCTAATGTGTGTGACAGCACGGTGCTGTTGATTTATGTGCCTAGATAAATTTTAATGGTCACAGGCGTCAGGGAAGGTAATAAATTCACAAATAAAATGTGTGCGCTTGATTTTTTATTTGTTTGCATACTAATATGATAAAAAAAATAATAATACAATGTTTGTTGTTAATATTATTATAATGTTTGTAGGAATGATATGTTAGCAAACTCAATATAATATCAACAAAGTTCGTTTGGGCTTAGTTTATCATTATTATAAACGTTACTATTAACATAATTTTTTTTATTTCATGAAAAATTCTATATCCTCAATTAATTTTTACGAACATCATCATTAACGTCATAATTGCCGTCATCATAATTATCGTCATCATCATCATCATTATCATCATCGTTATTATTCATTATACTGTTTCTCAACTTTTACTCTCGCCATCAACAATATCATGATAGTCGTTATCATTGTTGTAACCATTGATATCATCATTATTACTTAAGCATTAAATATCATCATCGTAATTATCATCGTCATAACCATTATCATCATCATAACAATAATAATAATCATCACTGATAATATTGATAATGCTGTTGATGATTGATATATAACTGTAAATTAATTACCAAGCTGAGTCTTGCTCGTGAGCACATTTCATACTAACACAGATGCGTTAATGTGTGTCGTTGTTCGTGTTTGCATATATGTATGCTATTTCTATACTTTCTTGGTGTGTATATAAAGTAAATTTGTCATAGTGTTAAATAGTGACAATGTATTTGTTAAAAAACGATTTTAAATGATATTATTATGATATATAGGCAAAACATCTAGCGCTAAACTTCTAGGGGCGAATCGTCTTGAGGGCGAAAGTGACAGGAGGCGAAACGTCCTATTACCAAGTATTAACACACATACATATTTAGAAGCGCCGCGTCTTTATATCACCTCACAATCTAATATCAAATAAAAATAATAATTTGTAAATGTGATAATTTGAACTGACATTGCTGTGCGGACAGGGGTCATCGTAAGTTCCACCTTCAAAAAAATCTGTCACACAGTGTCAATTATTTAACAAATTGCTAAAATATACTTGAATTTTTTTTTATTCATAATATCATTAAATTATACAGATGTAATAAATAGCATTAAACGTTATTGAAACAAAATGAAACAGAAAAAAATGAGCTGTTATTAACTGTATGGACAAGTAGCTGACAAGGGGTACTGGCGCTGAGACTTCAGGCAAACTCTCTGCCTCACTCTCCTCATCGATTCTTTCAGTTTGCTCTCGTGCAGTTTTCTATTCTTCTGCACAACATCTGTTCAAAATTAAATATCTAATTATTTTATCATACATTTTTCTTTGTTAATTATATATTAAAAGCAGTCACACGCATACATTGAGATGCACGTAGAAGCACACACAAACGCACGCATGGACATTTTTATAACAACCTCCAATTTTTCCTTGCCTATATAGGGAGAGATCCATATACTCTTTAATGTTCTTGCACCGCTCATACTTCAATACGTGCTCCCTCACTAGATCATCAGCTCTCTCCTGAACTTGAGCATTAGTATGTTTCTGCCAATCCTTCCAATTCTTGAAAGTTCAAAATTTGTCATCATTAGTTTTTAAATTGTTGATTATATATTTCAAACTTGACGTAAATGAACGTAACAGAGTGTTGCTAGTAGAGTTTCAAATAGAGCAACCTGAATTAGGCTATACTCGTACTGTTGCAACTTATGCAGTCTAAGGAGTGCCTTCTTGTTAATGTCTTTCAAGAGTATTTGTCGGAATTTCAGCAGCGATTGTCTTTCACCCTACATGACAAGCAACACAATAAGTATGACTTTTAAGATATACAAAGTATGCTAGTGTTTAACTTTTGTTTCAGTGGTTTATTAAATGGAATGTTTGTACGTGGCAAGGTGATTGCATAACAAAAACTCCATTGTTGGTCGATCGTATTAAAATAAGTTACAAAGAAATATTGAAGCGTTTGTACATTCACATCCATGCTAGATGTGAAATAATTATATCGAGATAGAAATAATAATATTTCAACGAGTTACATTAATAACCTCGCAATATTCCCTGAAGAATGGTGTT
Organism: Helobdella robusta; assembly: GCF_000326865.2. NCBI lineage: Eukaryota > Metazoa > Annelida > Clitellata > Rhynchobdellida > Glossiphoniidae > Helobdella > Helobdella robusta. The sequence goes on from NW_008704501.1 coordinate 5,274,483, forward strand.
GTCTCAAATTCGTTCTCAGCTCGCTCGCAAACATTTTTTATTTCCTGCCTCAGCGTTTCTGAATACCTGTCAGACAGTAAGTTAGCAACCTTAAAACTAATTTGATCATTTTTCATTCGTAAAACAATTTTTATGTAAAGCAATAATATACAATTGCAAACTGTGTACACAATATACAAATAATATTGATTAATTAAGGCTATGTGTACATCTAAAATCTATTTAGTTTAATTGTAAATCATTTAAAATTTGACGTAATAATGAATTGATTAATTAAGGCTATGTGTACATCTAAAATCTATTTAGTTTAATTGTAAATCATTTAAAATTTGACGTAATAATGAATGCGTTTAACCTTCTGGACAAGGTGTTGTTGCCACACTGGTTTTTTTCATCGTCCATGGCGAGCGCTTTAGCCTTTATCATGGTGGCTATTACCAACCGCTTTGTGTCCTCACATTCGTTCTGCACCTACAACCAGATTGGTTTGTTTTGGAACAGCCATTAATAATGATTCAAAATTTGCATAACTATAAGTTCAAATTAAAGTAACTATCGGCTAAATGTATTTTATGTCTTTCCCTACCTGAAAAGCCCTTAGGATTTCAACATTCATGGCGTGCATGTAGGCTCGGTACTTGTTGTACTCGCGAAGACAAGTAACAGTTTTGCCATCTCTGGTTATTAATCCCTGTCTGTCATCCAGCAAAAAAATATTTTATTAACCAAAGATTCAATACCAAAAACTAAACCATTAGTTTTTTTTCTTCAAAAATATGAATAGTTTTATCTAAAAATTGTAAAGAACAAACTTGTAAAGTTGCCTAAGATGATGTGCGTTAGCGAAGTAACATTTGAGGCAAGGATCCCTGAGTGAGTCGTATTCTTTGTCACACGGTTGCTGCAGCATCAGCGGGTCCCACAGGTTGAAATCAAGATGCTTGTTCTTGACCCATGGCTGTTCAAGTTACAAAACTACAATCAATTATCTTGTTTATCAAACAAAAAACATCATTTTATTCAACTAAGCTGGTTATTAAAACATTTGCAATATATTTCTAATATATATTTTCAAAATTCTTGAAACTTCAAAACCTTTACTCAAGCAATTAAATCATGAAAACGGAAACAAAATATTCACCAGCTGTTTCACTTCTATAAAAAGCACATTTTAACCATTTAATTTACATTTAACCTAATATCTAGCACTTTTAGGATTGACGTGAATGAACACTAACGACATTAATTAATAAATTAATTTAAAAAAACTCAGAATGTGCTCGCAATCAGCAATTTATTTCCGAATCCAATTAAAAAGCGCAACGTAACACGAACGAACCGAACTTCCGATGCTTCCATTTCCGATATACAAATTAAGCACTTCCTTAGGAATGCATCTAAGCATGGGCAGCTTGTTGTCCAGTGGCATGTACCTCCACTTCGGAAGATAGTAAGGTGGCATGCAGTTGAACTGGCACATCTTTTTGGAATTGCCGGATCTCATCTCTAATCACTGTAGTTTTGATTTCATCAATGAAAATAATTATTTATTATTCGTATTATTTTATTTATTATTATGGGGCGGCGTGATGGCTCAATGGTTAAAGACGCCTGGTCTTGCTATTGCAATGACTGGGTTCGAATACAAAGAGATACCCGTCTTGCAATGTGTATGATGCGTGGTTTGCACGCGTATTCATATACGCTGTGTGTGTTTGTCGTTGAAACCTCTGAAGCTAACGCAAAGTGAGAGAGTAACCTTTAACCTTTATTGAATGAAGATGAAAGGACGCAAGCAGACCCAAATGATGAGTTTTTCAAAAAGTTGTTCTCTATAAAATTTTTTTTAACTTTTTTGTCTGAGATTACAAAGAATTATTTCAACTGAAAAAGTTTACAGCTAAATCAAAAAAAAAAATTTTTTTTTTAATTTTTAATGATTTCTTAGTTATTCTGAGACAACAAACAGTGCGAAAGACAATTTGGTGAACATGAAAATTAAATGATGACTGGAATGATTTTTAATAATTTTTACAATCAATATTCGTTGCTAAAGGTGTTGTTAAGTACAACTTTGTGAGCAATGTTCGATTTGAGTAGAGAATTCTATGCGATGATTTCATCTCTATATATAGGGATTTAGAGCTATATATGTACTTGATGTGATCTTTTAATAAATGAAGGCTCTTAATGCAAACTAAAATATTTTTTTGGCTATTCTAAATTAAATATAAATTTCGTTCATAATTTTTAAACGCATCTGATAAAAATAAATACAGTTTGAGAAATAAAACAACGATTGTTAAATTCAATAAGCGTCAAGAAAGTTCAAGTTTTAATGTTAACATGCCTAAACTTGGAAGAAACTTTCCAGGAGTTCAAATTATTATTTGAGATTATTTTTTGGGACGCAATATAACGTACTGCATATGTTTATATAAATAAGTGACGTTAAAATAATATGTAATGTAAGTTAGGAATCATGCAAATAAATACCCAGTAAGGCACATGTATGAAACAAATCCTAACAATACTCGCGATTCTAACTGCTCTTCACCTGATGTTCAACTTTGAAATTCAAAATTTATTTGTAAATGTGGATGATTGAAACAACTGGTAATAAAATTCTGATGCCTTGTCAAAGAAAAAAGCAGCAACAAAATAAAAAATGCTGTCCTTCCTATGTATATCTCGTCTCGCAGCCAACAAGCATGAGCTCCGTAGTTGCTCCGTAGACGGTAGTTGCTCCTGGTTGTTGTGTTGCGTCACCTTTGTATACGTTTATTTTAAAGGGGCTCAGACGTACAACGTTGTTTATTTATTTAGAGTTTGATTTATTGCTCCAGGCAGCAGTCCATGATGCACATAAATTGTCTGATCGCACACATAAGCACAATCAGCGGTTAGAGCTCGATAGTTTGATTAAACAAAATTAAACAAAATTAGCCTGCATTTTAAAAGTTTGTACATGGCATTTTTGCGAGATATAACATATCAAAGTTAATTTAGTTTTAAAAAAAATGATTAAATATATTAAACGATAGATGAAAATTAGTTTTGTAAAACGAGATACATTGCAATATGTGTTATCTTCAGGCAAGTTTGCATGCGAATGACAATCGAAACTAACTGATGTGCACGTTATTTAAATAATTAAAAATTATTTGTTTAAATAATAATTAAAATGTTTGTAATTAAATTTTGAAAACATTTAAACAGGGTTTCAAACAATCTGAAAAGCATTTTAATCATTAATATTAATAACTCAATTTAACTAACGAATTTTATTTTAATTTAATTGACAAAAAAACATTGAAGCCTGTCATGAGACTTGGAAAATTTAACAACTGAATTTGCCTTTATATCAAAAGTAGATCAACTTTGAAAATCTGGTTGGCAGGTTAAAAGGATTGGATAAATGCCTCGTACTCGATAGTTTCACCCATGTTCTACTAAAGACTGAAAATCATCTTTAGACGTGCGCTATTTAAGATTGCAAGATCAATGTGTAGAGAAGATAGAACGCTGCTAATATCTAAATTACAAGTCCTATGGATGGGTATTGATAAAAGACAATGTAATATTTATTAATAAATTTATTTATGAATAAAATTTTCTGTATAACAGGCACCTGTAGATAATAAAATTTGAAAAACGTTTAATAACAGCCTATGAATTATACTAGTACATGTTAAAAATTTCAATAATATATATGTCATATAGGTATTATAATTAGATGGTGTATATAGAATAAAAACATACTCTAAAATTTTTTGTCAAATTATAAATTTAAACTTTAGGTTTTGTTCTTCCATATTAGTTTTCATCACACTTGTTACATTGATCTGAAATAAATTACCAAACATAAATAACCATGGATGCGTTCTGCAAATAAATAAGATTAGTTAAGTAAGGCTTCCGTGTGAGTGGAAAATGGAGTCATCATATTTTCTGCTGGTTAGTGATTTGTGTGCCATGAAAATTGATAATGGCGTCTTGAAGACAAAGGTCGGTGTTTCTGCTGGAAGTTTGTGGGTGCTTCTTGATCAACAACAAGATGATGCCAAATTGTTGGAGGAATCCATGAGCCAACTTCAACTGAAATCTTGCGATTTGATTGATGTCTATCTGTCTTGCGCACTGAGTGATGTTTTAATGATCAGTGATTTGGAATTTAATCTCTTATTATCAGTTGAATCATTTGCTGAAAGGAAACGCATTTCTACTGAAACTGATTCACTAGCAACTGGTTGTATCTTGTATGAAAAGTACCTCGATCAATTTAAAACTGGTCAAATGTATGAGATGTTCGTGTCTCTGGTGAATTATTCAGGCCTTCCAAAAAACAGCAGAGGTCAAGTAAGGTATGTGGGACCGCTGACCTCACCAGAAGGAATATGGTTTGGAATTGAATTGCCATTGGTTGGTGTTTCTTACAAAATAAATCACACTACATATTTAATTTAATAAATTAAATTAAGTAATTAGTTGGTTAATGATTAAATTTTTGCAGCCACTAATTAGCACTTACTCAACTGATGGATCATATGATGACAAGAGATATTTTGAATGTAGTGCTAACTGTGGAATATTTGTGGCAGTTGACAAAATTTCATCACATCACATAAAATTCTATGAAAATCTTTCTAAGTCACCAGCAACTAAACTAACAGGTTCTGATCTGATAAATGATGATGGAGCAATACAAGATGGGGTGCAACGAGGGGGCCTGATGAGACCCCCACTCGAGTTGGGTGAGAGAATTGTGTGGATTAGTGACGATGGACCTGAGTTAGGATCTGTCAGGTGGATCGGCATATTACCTGATGCCAAAATTAAAGAATTCACAATTGGAGTAGAATTTGTAATTTTGTTTTTTTTTTCAATTTCAAAAATAATTTTACTTATTTTAATTTAGATTTTTCGATCAATTTTTATTAAAAGCATGTCATGTTTTACTAATATATTCTTATGTTTCAAATAAGTTTTGGTACCACATTTTTCTAGATAATAAATTTAGATACTTCAAGATTTTTTATCAATCTCAACGCATGAAACCAGGATCGTCCTATAGGGACAGGGACAGGCAAGTACAATAATGTTCATCTCTTCAGGACAGCACAAAACCATGCATCGCTCATACCAGCTATTGGTCTTATTAAGGCCGATGAATATTTTGGACCAAGACACGCAGATTTTGCACAATTCAACAACTGTTAAGTATCTTGTTTTCAGTTTTTTTTTTGGGGATTTTTTTTAAAGGATCTTGAATTTTCTAGCCATTACATTTTATATATTGCAGCAGCAACAACGAATCAGATGTACCATCCCATCTCAAACGTCAGTAGTGCTGGTTTCATAACTTTACGCGATGACTGCAGTTCAAGTGCGTCGGATAGCATCAACTCGACCAAGAAGTCCCTTGTCAGCATGCAGCCATCAAATTCCATGTTTGAAAATTTACATCTTTCTTCAGGTTTGCTTTGTTATGAATTTCTGTTACATTTGTTTTATGCGTTATAATATTCCTAAAAATGCAAAAAATTCATGAAACCACTTTTGCCTTATTAATTATTTATTGTTATTTTGAAAAAGTTTGAGAAATTGTTGATCTGACATGATTTTGTTTTTACTTAATTTTATAAAATGTATATTTCTATGATGACAAGAGATATTTTGAATGTAGTTCTAACAGTGGAATATTTGTAATGAACAACCATTGGTAGGTGGTGCCAGTCCAAATCGAGTTGCATTCATTTCAGTGGCTGACAGGTCACCATGTTCTCAACAGCAGCAGCAACAACACAGGACATCTTTTTCCCACCACAAACAACAACAACAGAAACAACAACAGAAACAACAACTACATAAACTTTCAGATCAACCACAACAACAATGTACATTTTCTGAACAACAGAACCATTGCAGACAACAAAATTTCAGCAAAACAATGCCATCCTCATTTAGATTTTCATCTCACTTCTCCGACAGAAGCTCCGTCACTCCCACTCGCCAGGAACCTCATCACATCTCCCAGCAGTGGCACCACAGTCACTCACGTATCCTTGGTAGCAGTCTTATCAGCAAGCACAATAGCATCAATTATGATAACAGCGCGCTTGCTAGTGATGTACATGTTAGAGGTGTTGATGCCGCTGATGGTAATGTTGTTGCAAATGATGATTATGATGAAGATAATGAGAAGGTTGAGAGGTCAATATACGATAGAGAGAAGGAACATTGCTATGAAAATGTCATAAAGGATGATGATGGTAACATTCTGAATATGGATTCTAATGCTTTTAAGGTGACTTCTGCTTCTAACAATTATTAATTTTTTTTCATTCATGTTTGCCAGTTTATTTTATTTAACCTTGGAATTTTGTTACAAATTGAATAAAACATTTTTTCTGTTTGTAAAAGTTTGAAAAAGAAGAGCTGCTTTCATTTGAAACACATGTCAAGATGACAACTGCAGATTATCATTTAATAAAATTCAATTTTATGTAAATCCTTTTTAAAATTAAATAATGTAACTGTATTTAACAGTAACAATTCAGAACATAGGATAATATTTTGGTTTGCATGGCACATGTCACGCACACAGGTTGCAGGATTGGGAGCTGATGCATTAACACAGTTTGAAACAACAACTGCAAACTGTTACCACTCTTCAGTTCTTCCGTCATCTTTGCGACGAAGTTTTGACGATATGAAGTCTGGAAATAAAAAGAGTCACACCGGTCAATCTGTTTTCGTGCATGAGAAAGATATTAAAATGGGAAAGTCAGACAACAGAATTTATGCCACTAAGGCTATGAACAGGAGCATGGATACTGTGGATAATACCAAAACTTTAACTGGTCTCAATAAAAGTTACATGGTGCATGATGCATGCAGTGACAGAAATGAACTGAATGCCAATCTTGGAACATTCGACAAGGTGTCTCCGTCACCATCATCAAACATGTGCAAAGTTTTCGATGACAGTGACGTTCTCCTACGTCTTCCATACACAACAGGCAGGAGCACTTTCTATGAAAGGGCTGATGGTGATCACATTTTAACATATTTTTTGTTAACTCTCTAATGTGTTTATCACTATTGCCTCATTTTTGTACATTGTTACTGCTGTATTTTATTTCGTTGTAGTTCCACGCATGCACATTAATTATTCCAACTTAAATGTTTTATTTCTGACGCAGATGAAAGTTTACATTCACCATTGGCAGATGATGCCACACCTGCTCCGACGTCAACGACGAAACCAGCTGAACCAAGCAGTAGCAGCAGCAGCGCTTCAACCAGAAACAGTTTTCTCAAGTTCTTCAGCAGACGAACTCCCAATATGATTCTGCAGCAAATAAACAAATCATGGAAGATCGTTCGACTGCCGCAGATGTCAAACAGGAGAAGTTCCTCCTCTGATTGTCCTTCAAATGTTCTTCCTGAACTGCCTGAAAAAAAGTCCTCCGTTCGCAAAAAGTCTGCATTGATCTCTACTAGCAGTAATTTGAAGTATAAAGAAAATATCAATAGCACCAATAACAATGAAGTTCCTACTGATGATACTTCTAAAGAGTACAAAAAGTTCATTAGAATAAAGGAGGAGGCGCCGTCATGTGTAGATGCAAAACTTTCTTCCAAGGAGAAGATGCTTCAAAGGAGCAAACAACCGAAACAAATTGATAGCTGTTGTCAAACCGATGATCACATTCTGTTAGAACAACTGCAAGAAACTCGTCTGCCATTTAGTCCTCAATCAAATCACTCCAGGTCTTTTACGCAACATTCGCAGAAATGCGATCATTTTGACGTGAAACACGAACCGACCCAGCAGGAAATAAGAAGCAGACAACCGTTTAAAGCAACCGAGGATGACAACTTTCATATCCTGAGTCCTTGCAGGGACGCCGAAAAGAAAAGGAACTGGAGCATTAAGAGGAACAGTTTCGAACATCACATCAGTGCAACAACCAACTGCCATCATCATCCCGATCATGTCAAAATCTTGTCATCACTGTCCACACCGCCGTTCTCATCGTCGTCGTCATCTTCCTTATCAGATAACTTCATTGTTCTCCCATCACCTCCTCTATCTCTGCACCACCAAAATCAGCAGTCACAGACGCACGAGGGCCCCACTATTCCACCTACTCTTCTTAAGAGTGAACCTAATTTCAATTCACTGTATGAAAGCTCGATGGATGTTGTTTTGAAAAATAATGTCGACCAAGGAGCAGTTTACGAGATCTCTTCACCGACAGTTCAAACCGAATTCAAACAAATCATCTCTAAGAACATGGAGAATATGATTATATCTTCACCCGAGAAGATTCTCGAACCGTACGGATTGAAAATAGGATCGTCAGTTGAGGTGGATGTTTGTGGTCAGCCATGTTACGGACTCATCATGTGGATTGGCGCTGTGGGAGAGAGCACGGAGACCATAGTTGGCATTCAACTGGTTAGTCAATTGACTGACCGACTGACTGATTGTTTTGTTGTATATATCTTACCCCGTCCACATGGGCTTATGTAAATGTAGCAAGTTGAAGTTTTAATTTATTTATAATCATACTATATTTTGACCTTTTTTGAAGAACTGATGTTGATGTATTTGTTGATTTCACATTTTTATCATTTCAAATTTAATAACCTACACCATTTTTACAGAAATCTCTGAATATTTAATAAATAAAAGGTTTATTACAACAATTTACTACATTAGGAGGAGGATATGGAGAAGTGTGGGGATGGAAGGTTGGGAGATGTCAGACTGTTTCAGTGTCCACCTTTCAGAAGCTACTTCACATTTACTCAGTACATCAAGAAAGACAGCAGAAAGATGAAAGGTCATCAGCGCCATCATCCCTCTCGTCATCCTCATCATTCAGAGGAAGTGTTGCAGGATGTTGATGATGGTGATGACAATGATGACGACAGCTGGAATGATGAGTTCACGAGTGTTATCAACACCAGTTACATCAATCCAAGTTTGTTTTGGCTGTTATTTTTTATTGTTTCAATATGTTTTCAATTTAAATTTTCCAATTCAACAGTTTAGTAGTAATTTTTTAAAATTTCCAAATTCTTCTTCAAAAGTTTCAACAATTTTTGTAAACAATTAGGTTTAAAAGTTCCCACTTGTCCGGACGTCAGTGAGTTACAGATGCCTGCTAGCATGGTCGATGTGAACAGTTTGTTCCGCTATTTGCATCTCGATCAACCCCTCCATAACCATCAACATCAGTGCAATGAACTAAATAAAAATTATAATACGGCTACTGCAGTGGAGATTTCAGATGTAAGAAATGACGATGTTGAAGTGCCGATGAAAGGCATACAGGGTTTGAATAATTCCTGCTACATTGATGCATCGGTGTTCTGCATGTTTGCTTTCAACTCTACATTCGACTCTGCACTCCACAAGAAGTTATCACAAAATGATGATGATGATGAGGAGGAGGAAGAGGAAGAGGATGATGAAAAAGTTGACTCCCGTTATGACGTGGTTGAAAGTAATGGCGGGAAAAAAACAGGTGATGATGATGATTTGCTTTTCATTAAAGTGAAAATGCAAAAGTGCTTGAGAGATTCCATTGTCAATCCTTTAAGAAGGTTTGCACTCACTCAGCGTTCATTTTTAAAAGATTTCATTGCAACTAACGATAGTATCATTGAATAATAATATTACCACTAATACTAATAATTATATTGCGGTGTAACTCTCGAGTTGTTTCACGACCATTAAGAGAATCATCTACCACGAACCATAATCATGCAGGGATTTCTTTGTATCTGCTGACAAAGTAGCAACACTGAGAAGTCTCCTCGATCAAAGCCTCACTGGTCAGAGGTTCTTGTTTGAAGAAAAAGGTGGGGAATTTGGCTGTTGTGTATATATGTATGTGTGCGTGTTTGTTTGTATATGTGTGTGTGCGTGTGTGTGTGTGTGTGCGTGTGTTTGTATGTGTGTGTGTGTGTGTGTGTGTGTGTGTGTGTGTGTGTGTGTGTGTGTGTGTGTGTGTGTGTGTGTGTGTGTGTGTGTGTGTGTGTGTGTGTGTGTGTGTATTTAGTAGGCATGTATCTATGTATGTACGTATATGTATATATATTTTGAAAAATGTAAGATTATATTGTACAACTGGTGTATTAACTTTTTTTTGGTGATATATCTTCATGTTTGGTTATTTTGAGAGTATGGTTTTATTTTACTACATTATTCCACGACACAGACCCTGAAGAGTTCATGAATGCAGTGCTGGAGGACATGCTGAATGTCGATCCTTTCCTTAAGTTCAAGTCCGGTTTTCTAACTTTGTTTTTCAATGTTCTAGTGTCGTTAATTAAACGTTTAAATTTATCTCGAAACTTCAATTTCGTGATTGTACTAGGCTTGTGATGTAACTCAACCGGCTTTTAAAATGTGAAGTTTTAATAACCTGACAGACTTATGGCTTTCTCTATGGCTTGCTTCGTACATTCATTCTGTTTTAATTAATATTTGGATGGTTGACGGTTCCTTGCTTCATTGAATGATTACTTATTTACAGTACCGGTCACGAGTCGCATATTCACCAGCTGTTCATTGATAAGGACAACCTTGACATTGACCTCACGTTGACCTCTGTGCAACAGCTCATTGAAATTTCTTTTTTCCAATCTACGTTGAAATTAACGCAGGTTATTTTATTTGCAGCCTGCTGGCAATGGTGTTTGACAAAAAAGTTTCAAACATTTAGATATGCGTGTTGACTGTATTGTCCGTTCCGTGATTTCGTTTGCAGAAGCCAGCGTGCCTGATGCTACAAATGCCTCGTCATGGCAAGGAGTTCAAGATGTTCGACGTCATCATCCCATCTCTCTTCATTGACGTCACTGATCTTTTGCAGTATGGTTGGTCATATTTTAATGTATTTTCAATTTGTTTCTTTGTGGAGTAAACTTCTAGTTTAGACCAGACAGCGTTCGAACCAGACCAGTCTGCAACAAATCACGGACTCATAGCTTCATAACTAACACGCCTATTAAAATTAGACTGGCTTCAACCTGATTTAAAAGCGTAAGAAATGACTTCTTCCGTTAATGGTATACTTTGATTGTGAGTTAAACGGTATAAGAAATGAATTGCACTGCACATATTACATAAACAATTAGTCTGAATTTGTGATGATGGTTTTGGGTGTGATAATTTGGTTGCCTGTCTATGATAAATTGAATGAGCTGCTAAGTAATTATTAGCATAGCAACTTGTGTTAATAGTTTTTATCCAATGTTTCGTTTATTTGCCTCTTCATTGGCTTCCATTGAAGGTATAAGAGAATGTACGATATGCGGGGAGATGGGAGTCTTTGAATGTTCACATTGTTTCCACAGTCACAAGACACTCTCCTCCATTGTCTTCTGCCAAGCCTGCTCAAAGCAGGTTTCATATTCATTAGTTTCAATTACTCGCATGTGACCGGGTACGTCTCTTGCTGCTGTTTGATCTTGTTTGCAGATGTTGGCACGTTTCTCTGTTATCGTTTTTATGTTTGTGTTGTCCATTTCAAACATCACTCGCACTGCATGAATGCCAAATATTCGTTGGTCAGTACCACAGCCACAACAAGAGGAGCCACCATCAGCCACAATCCATTAAAACTCTCTTCATTAATTCAACACCAAATGCCTCTTCAACGGGTGCACTGCAAACGGATGATAATCACCAAAAACACGCCAACAATAAAACTTCCAAAAGACGTCACGATTCGAATGGCAATGACGTCATGAACGACAACAACGACACCACCAACCACAGCCACAACAACGGTCACAGCGACGACAGCAACGACACTGATGATGCTTCGACGATCATCCTCAACAAACCCGAACTCTACCGAGAAAAGATGGAATTGTTTGCCGTCATGTGTGTGGATGTCAATCATTTTGTTAGCTTCGTGAAGACGGGCAGCCACGCTGACTCTCCTTGGATTTATTTTGATAGCATGGTGAACAGGAAAGTCGCTGGTATGTCCGTCGTATTTTGGTCGTCTTTCTGTTGTATTTTAGCCGCGTGTTATTAAATTATTTTAATAGCACATAAAGGCAACCTAATTTGTTTCATTGGAATTATTTACATTAGAGAACTGACTGATGCTTCTAATTCACCTATGCATTCACCACATTCAGGAATTGGGAATGCGTTTGAACGCGCCCAGGAAGACAACGTCTTGATTCCTAGCATTAGAGTCTGTTCCTTCCTACCAGGATTGCTGACAACCAGTGAAAGCAAATTGAAATCAACCTGCCTGGCGATCAAGTCTGGCGAGACTGACAACGAACTGATGAAGAGGTTTCTTTCAGATGCTTATATCTGCATGTACAGATCTACTGAGTTAATGTTTTATAAATAACCATTCTAGTTGGGTCATCTTACAATTTTTGATTCTTGTTTTCTCTCTCTCTCTCTCTCTCTCTCTCTCATTCATTTTCTTTATATCATTTTTCTATTTTATTTCCTTATTGGTGAAGGTTTTTTAAATTTTAACCAGTGTTCGCTGCGTAAATTAAGATTCCGTAACGTCAGTAACATTTGGAAGTAAAAAGTTCATGAAAACTGTTTCGTGGTAATGTTCGGTTTATTTTCATTGTTAAATTTAATAACCGTGTTGCTAATATGCGCTGTGCTAATAGAAAGCACATGATCTGATATTAATATGTTTAGCACGTTCATGCAAGCTGCAATCATTTTGGTGCAATATTCAACCTAGTATCATGATATATCTATCGATCTATCGTATAGATAGATAGATAGATAGATAGATAGATAGATAGATAGGTAGGTAGGTAGGTAGGTAGGTAGGTAGGTAGGTAGGTAGGTAGGTAGGTAGGTAGGTAGGTAGGTAGGTAGGTAGGTAGGTAGGTAGGTAGGTAGGTAGGTAGGTAGGTAGGTAGGTAGGTAGGTAGGTAGGTAGGTAGGTAGGTAGGTAGGTGGTAGGTAGGTAGGTAGGTAGGTAGGTAGGTAGGTAGGTAGATAGATAGATAGATAGATAGATAGATAGATAGATAGATAGATAGATAGATAGATAGATAGATAGATAGGTAGATAGGTAGATAGGTAGATAGGTAGATAGATAGATTACTCTAATTTAATTGAGTTTAACTTTAAATACTGGCCAACAATTTACGAAAACGTTTTTGTGATCTCCGTTTTACAATCTGATTGTTACAATATTTTACTTATTTAATAATATGTATTTACAATAATATATTGCTTTTTCCCCATTAGTTAACTATTCCTATTTTCAGTCTAGTCGTACAGTTATTTTAAGCATATTTTTTAACTCATTTTCTCAAATAGTTTTATAATTTTTTTAACGTAAATGAATGAATAAATAACCAGTATTAAATGAAACATCATTTTACATTCTATAAATTAAAATTTTTCTCAGTGTGTTTGTTGTCTTCAGAAGTTTGTATTTTCATGGATCTGTTTATATTCCTTTCAAATTCAACTGATATAATTTATGTTACTGAGTTCTTTTATTTAACTATTCACTGATTGATGTGGATTTAGCGTTGAATTTCAATGGCTATTTTTTCTTTTAAAATTTTATCAAATTTTAAAAATCCAAATCAATTCAGTTAGGTGAGTTAGTTACGACTGACATATTTATTCGTTCTCTTTATATTATATTATATATTTTTTATTTTATTTATTTATTATAAATTGTAATTATGATGAATTATATTTTACATATTTGCTGCATTGCAACCATTCCACTTAACACATTCCAATATAATATGCAGATTTACACGTACTACGTTTTACGTTATTGTTCATATTTTATGTTGTACATGGTTATAAAGAGCTCTTTTTTGACGTGATTTAATTCTGTTTAGACCTTCCTTCCAAAACCTTCTTTCTAGATTGATTGTTAGTTTTTATTTCGACTTTTTTTTCCATTCGTTTAAATATGCTTTTCTCTGTCTCAGTATGATCTCTGTATGATCATGATATATGTATGATATGTTTTAAATATATATATAAATATGATACATTACATATTTGTGTGTGTGTGTTTCTGTTTGTGTGTGCATGCATGCGTGTGTAAGATATAGATGACACAGTCATTTATTATGATCAGTCAAAGACCCCATGTTAGTTTAACAGTTAGATATGTCTTTTATTGCTTCTTTTGTTCCTTAGACCTGCCTTCAGAAAGTTTAAATGTCTGTATCGTTTAAAATTATCATTCGTAATAGATTGTTTAAATAAAATTAGATTTAAATTATTACGTCGTTACTAACAATTCATTTCTTTTTGGCTCGGATCGGGGTTAGTTTTAATATTTTAATTCTTGCAATATTAAAATTTATATGCAGTGTTTGGGTTTTTTAAATTATAAAATAGGCGTGCAAGTTGATTGGGATGAATAAAAAATATATATCGAGATATATATATATTAAATGGCAGATGTGAAGTTTATTGAGAGTTTGGATCGACAAGTGTTAAACAATGTTTTCAATTTATGCCTCAACAAGTTAATTCATGTTTTTTTTATCCTAGTTAGTGATGATGTTCGTCCGTAGAGATGTGTTGTGTTTATAAGAAACGCATCTATGCTGTGACGATCCACTGTAAATAAATACTACAATTTGTCAACACGAGATACATTTGCGCCTAACACATGCGATAACTTGAAGACCACAGGTGATATTCATGCCATCAAGCATAGGAATTTTCACCTATATATAGTGCGCCTGATATGGGCAAGTTAAATTAAATTTTTTTAAATGTATGCCACCAAGACTACGTACCAAAATTCTTTTAAAAATGGCATACCGAAGAAGTTTGAGAAACCAGGAGGATGCCGACCAGTTCAAGTGATTGCTCTCTACAGGCATGGCACACGCTTTCCTAGTCTTAAAAACATGAAAACCGTGGATCGACTGCTGACTGAATTCGTGGAAGATTACCCCAACAATGTTACAGTGAGGAGTATGAAAGAGGTTTTTGATCGTGAATTCCACTTCAGCGAAGACAATGAACTATCGAGAGGCGGGGCTCGGGAACTCATTGACATCGGCAAGAGGGTAGCCACCAATTTCAACCAGTTATTTAAAAATTGTAAGGCAGGCGAATTATTATTTAAATCAAGTTCCACTGAAAGAGCTTTCGATAGCTGCAGCTATTTCCAAGAAGGTTTCTCAAAAGTTATTCCGTTTGAGGGCAGCACCACAATCACTGACGATTTTCTTTTGAGATTTTTCGATAAATGTTCAAACTACATAACTTCGATCAAAAAAGACAAACTTGCCTTGAAGGAATGTGAAGATTTTCAGAAAAATTCTTATCAAGAAATCAATCGACTGATGGAGAAAAAGCTAAACTTTAAAGTGGATCTTAAAAGAAGTGAGTTTGTTTGCGAACGATGGGATGGTCGTTTCGGAACTCTCTTCATTTTCTACCAACATCGCTCATTGAATATACAACTTATTCAAATTTAAACCGCAGAGGAACAATTAGTGATGTTCAGCATAGCTGGATGTGCATATGCATTTGTTGGCGATACTGTTTGGAGCACCATTTTCCCAGAAGAAGCAAGAAGTATGCTAGAATATTCTATTGATCTTAAGGTATTTAAAATTATATTGGTTATCACGTTATGTATACCAAATTATTTAAGACAAATGATTAAATTTGGTCAAAATAATATGATATATTAAGAAAATTTAACAATAACAAGAGCATCTCACATCATACATTTTGTTTCAGAAATATTACGATTCAGGTTATGGGCACGAAATAAGCAGTCTCCAGAGTTGCCACTTATTCTCAACATTTTTTCGGCACATAGACAGCTTCATCGAGAACAGGTAATTTTTGCTATTTGAGGTAACAATCAATACCATTAATTCAAATTAATTAACGTAATTTTATAGGTTGAAACTGAAGGGTGTCTTTTATTTCGCTCACGCGGAGACACTGCTGCCAGTGATGTGTCTGATGGGATTGTTCAAGGACGACGAACCTCTGAGACACGACAACTACGAACGCATGAGAACCAGACTCTTCAGAACAAGTTTCATATGTTCGTTTGCCGCAAATATAATGATTGTGTTGTACGACTGCAACAAAATTTACAAAGTACAAGTCCTCCACAATGAGAAGGCCATACGTCTGCCACCGCCCCTACAACCAGACGACAAACTCTTGTACAGCTACTCAGATTTTAAAAACCACTACAAAGATGTTTTGAATCGCAAGTTCAATGATGTCTGTCGTCTTGAAGAAAGCAAAAGTTCTTCCTCAAGTTTTTCTGAAGAAATGTCGTTCTCAACAATTTCTGGTACACCTTCCAAATCACAATCATTTTCAAGAGTCTCGAAGGAAACGACAGGCGGATCGGAGCAGAGTTCTCAATCTCAACACGACTCAAGTTCATCGCGTTCCGTCTCACTAGATGAAACAATTTCTAATTTTTCACGATGAACCATTGCTATTAACAATTAATTTATTTTATGAATAACATTAAATACATCAAAGTATAAAATTTTATTTTTATGGCAATATAAAAATAATAATTTAATTATTTGATAACCGTTAATAGTCGAAAAATTTTAACAGTTTGATTATCACCATGTTATCTTGTATAAATGTTTTGTATCGTTTTTTGTAAAAATTTACGCAAATGCATTGTATAAAATGGAAATAAGCGAAATTATCTCTAAAGGAGTATTATTCTGTATTAAAGATTTTCTAAGTTGTCATCATTATGGTATTCGTTCAGAATTTCACTAACGGCTGTTGAATCGAGAGTTTTCGGGATTTCTTCATAGATACCTGAGGTATTATCGAAGTCATACATAGAGTTCAGACTGTTATAGTCTAAGGCATGGTTTTTGTTGTTAGTAAGGACGTTGCTATCTGTGCACGTAGCTGATCTAGAATTTGTCTCACTGAGAAAATGTAAACTGTTGTCGTTTTCACAATAAATGTTGGTCGTATCGAGGGAGCCGTCGTTTTTGCTGCTGCACGTACTGAGTTTGGAAGATATCGTCGTTGATAGCTTAACACACTGACGATTGTCTGGTGAAACCGTTGCTTCATTGTTTACTTGGGCCATGTTGTTTAGGTGGATTTGTTTTGAAGAAGTGTGTTCTCTGTTTGATGTATCGGTGGCATTGTACCATGAGTAGCATCGCTTTCCGATACCGGAAGAAAATAAATCGGCGTTTTTGGATTTTCTACACGTTAACACATCTTTAATATTTAATTTGCGAATTTTTAAATAAACGATGATACAAATCAGAATAACTGTTAGAGTACAAATGATCGTAATGACAGTAACATTTTTCTTCACTTCAAAACTGCTCATACTTGTACTAAGCAGACTTTCTGTTTCTGTGCCATTGTGGAATAACTCTAAAAATTTAATAAAGAATATTATATAACAAACATGAGGTACATATTGGAGAAAAACAAACCACTTGTTTCTACTAGAAATTTCATTGGCTCTCCTAAACCTATTGAGTTTCCAGCCGAGAGGGACACATGATACGCTGTGCTGGCCGACAAACCTGACATCACCAAATTTCTCGTGTTACCTGAATTAACGTTTTCAAAGTAGTTGTTTGTAAAACAACAACGCAGTTATAAAAATTGTGAAAGAGACCTGTCTTGTTGAATAACAAGAAGCCAGATTCATTATTTGAAACACCATGGTAATCAAGTTTCCAGAAATCGATTTCTGGATCGTTTGAATTTATCTCTAATTGAATCACTATGTTCGTTGAATTTTTATCCAAAACCGTGAAATTGTGAGGTTGAAGAGGCAATTCTGTTATGTTATTCGTATTGTAAAATATCACAATAAGGGTGAATGTAATTAATATTTAATTAATTACATTATACATTTTTTAAAGTAAATTTTCAAAAACGTTCATCAAAATACTGACTGGCACGTACAAACTCAACAGAACTCGACTGGCTTCCGTGAGCATTTTTAGCCAGGCACGTATAGTTGCCGTATATCCATGGTTCGTTGCCCGCTGTCACTATCTGGATTTGATGATATATTATATATATTTATCAATATTATGTATATGTTCGCAAATGATATGTAAACGTTTTAATACATTCAAGATAATCAATATCAATAGAAAATCATCTTTGGCACTCTTGACTGTGCATAGGGCGTTAATGCATAAATGACAGTTCATCATAATGTTAAGTTACTAGGATAAGTACATTTAAATATATAGAAACGATCTCACATCCAGTTGGCTTTCAACGCTATGCTCCTTTCGTACTGTGAAAATGGTGAACATGCTGTTGTTGACGACCTCATGGCCGGCTCTTCTCCATTGGATTTTAGGCAGCGGGTTGCCATAAGCAGTGCAGTTGAAAGTCCTCTTTTGATGGGTTTTTCCGTAGTGAACAGGCGGCTCACATTTCAGCGATGGCATGGCTAAGATTTTTACAAATTTTGTGTCAATTGAGTTGAACAACTTTTAAAATATATGGTTTAATATCAACACTAACATTCAACAATTAGTTTAATAACAGTTGACACAGTTCCAGCTTCGTTACTGGCTTCACAAATGTACTCTCCTTCATGCCTCTTCTCGACTCTTTGTATCGTCAGTTTTGCCGTTTCGTAGCTTTCCACGGCATATTTTAAGCTCTGAATGAATTATTCAAATTTGGCAACTGTTGGATATTTTTAATTCGATCATTGTTTTAGGCAAGATATTTTGCATTGAGTGAATGTTTGTAATAAGACAAGATAATACAGATTGTTATAAAATATAAACAGTCATGA
The DNA here is from genome assembly GCF_000326865.2 of Helobdella robusta. Lineage (NCBI taxonomy): Eukaryota > Metazoa > Annelida > Clitellata > Rhynchobdellida > Glossiphoniidae > Helobdella > Helobdella robusta. The sequence continues at coordinate 5,293,295 of NW_008704501.1, forward strand.
AAGGCACCTTGTTCAAATTTCCATTGAGCCATTTTACGACGGGGGTGGGACTGCCTGTTGATTCGCAGTTTAAAATGAGTGGAGCTCCTTCCAATATCTTGTACTGACTTGTCAGTTTCTTTATCACTGGTTTCGCTACAATTCATGAAGTATTTTGTACGAAAAATTTATAAGATGAATGAAATGATATTTTTATAACTTAATGAATGAAATGATATTTTTATAACTTGAAAAAATGAACAATTACAAAAGATGAAAGTGTGAGTTACATAATAATTTGACATCGATGTGAGCTTCCGACGTCCCTCTGCTGTTGCTGACCCTGCAGAAATACCTCCCTTCGTCAGACTCACCCATGTTCGCCACCTGGTACGTTGAACTGTTCTTCAATATTGATCTTTTCGCCATCAAGATGTCTGTTATTCTTTGCTCCTTTCACAAAATTCGTTTGTTAAGTTCCCATTGATTTTTTTTTATAGGTAGTGAAATTTGATCAACAGACATAATGCGCCAATTTTATTCTTTCGTATAATTGATTTTATCACATAATAATATTTTCTATTCATTCAACAAAAAGTTAAAAATTGCTTTTATTCTGTGAAATGTTGCTCTATTATTTTATCGTTATTGTGTTTTATATTACTTATCAATTAGACGATGCCAAATGTGTATGATGACGAAAAATTACTTTGAGCCATTCAAAAGTCAGCGGAGAACTGCCATCGGCCTGGCACGTCAGATGCAACATGGAACCACTGACCGACTTGTGCAGTGAACTTATTTGGATCTTCTCCGGAGGGTCTGAAAAGATAATTTGCATATAAATGGACGATGCTACGAAAATTGTTATTGTTTCTATTTTTAGAAACAAATCTTATAAAAATCATCAATGACTCATTCACTGTAATTCAAATTTTTAAGATGGCATTATGAAAACGTAATTTCCAAAAAAAACGGTGCAGATTAAACGGCTAAGCAATTATGTCATTTGTCTGCCCGCTCTTCTACTCCACCACTTACATAAATCTTTTTTGTACATCGTTCGTTCGTATGCGTGGGGTGTGTGTGTGTGTGTGTTGTGTGTACGATTTTTATGTACAGCAGATGATCTGTTCGCTTCGTTTGTTTTGATTCTCACTTCTCATAGATGTACAAACAACAAATTTATTTACATTGAAATTTACTTTGAAGATGTATGTCTATACTGTGTATACATAGGCGGACGTATAAGCTATACAAAAAACATGAATGTGTGCGCGCGCGATGTGTGTGTGCGCTATATGGGATAACAATGGATATATCATATCCATGGTGATAACATATAACATAAAAATTAAATTCTTCAAACGATAACTTGCATGCTCCATTTATCCTATTATGATGTCCGTCTTGCTTTATTTAATATACTTAATATTCAAATTAAACTTATGCAAGTAAAACAACAGTAATGTTAGGTATGATATACGTGAATGTTGATTGTGAATAAGATGATATTGATGTCGCTGATGACGACGACGATGATGATAACGATGATGATGATGATAACGATGATGATGATGTTAACGATGACGACGATGATGGTGATTTATTAACAAGGTTGCATATTTATTTGTTGTTAGCGGATGTCAAGTTTAATTAACATTCCTGTTCGAATTCAAAAGAATCTCTGAGAGAGAGAAAAAAAAAACCTCAATTTTATTGCATCGGAATAAAAAGAATTTTAATTTGAAAATATTTTAATTGTGAATTTATCAAATCACAGAATGCCCTTTATATAACCATCTCGACCCACATTTTGCTTAACACTGGTAAAACACATTATTTTAATTAATGGATTTGTAGAATTTTTGTAAAAATATATATTAATATATATTTATATATAAACAAACCTATTATTTTCTTTTTAATTTCGAAATGTTTATTCAACAACATAATAAATGTTATCACTGTTTTTATTACTTTTAAAGTAGCCAGGGGTCCCAGAAGACAGGATAAATGCCTTATCATTTTTCATGTTCCATTCATTCATCGCTGATCCGACCACGTTCCTTAAACCAACAAGTCGGCATTAATCATTCTCACATCTTCTTATCTATTTTTCATCAGATTATATATGATGGACCTCTAATTTTATTTTTATTTATTTCTTAGAGAGAGAAAAAAGAGAGAGAGAGGAAGAGAGAGAAAGAGAGCTAAACAAACACATGTTGATGATTTACACCCTGGCAACATTCATCTCACGAGTGCAATTAAATGTCATCTTCTTTCATTAATCAAACTTTATTTTTCTAAAAAATTTCCAAATATTATATTTGAATAAAAAACTTTTTTGCTCACGTGAATAATGCAAAATAATTACATGTTATACTGTTGTCTATATAACGATGTACATACATTTTCCCATGTAAACATGTTTATATATAATTATATACACATATTGTATATACATACATGTATGTTGTTGTTGCATGTATGTATAATTAATGTATATTTTTTATATCTGTATGTATGTCTGCATATTTGTTGTATGTATGCACCACATAGAGAGTATGAATTGCATTACACATGTTTGTTGTAATGCAATTCATACTCTTGTATGTTCAAGTGCTGCTTGTATTTTGTTTGTAAACATTCGTGGTTTATGACCCTGGCGTTGTGTGTGTGTGCGTGCGTGTGCGTGAGAGTTTGTGCGTGCGTGCTCATCTGTTGTTGTATGTTGTTGAATTAAAGGCACTATCTTGAAAACAAAGTTTGATTTAAAAAAAACTGAACTCTATTTTTTTTTATTCATTTTATTTGAAGTCATTAATTTGATGACTTTGTGACTATGTAAATATGAATAAATAAACTAGCATATATTTATAAGCTTAATTCGTTAAGCGAAAAAACCTTCATTGAATTGAAAAACCTCAGTGAATATTTGTTTCTGCAAACTCTTAACATAACTCCCGACAACTGTCGTTCTCTTTGGTCTTCCATAGGTCACGCGCTAACATTGTTTACATATCGTTTACTTGTAAAGAATTTTGTAGCGCATCAAATTCATGTAATAGATGATACGAATAATGAATTGGTTCATTTTTCAAAGGAAAATACACCACAATCACAAAAAATAAATTAATACAAGAAGATTTTAGCGTGTAATTTGAATTTGTGCGGAAAAAATCATTCATACAAAACTAAAAAAAACTGTATTATATAACCTACAATGAAAAACAGCAAAAAAAAACAATATACAAAAAATCGTTGTCGTCAACGACATCAACAACAACATCAACAACAACATCAACAACAACTTCAACAAAAACATCGAGAATTTGTAAATTTTGAGCAAGTCATCGCAAGAGTTATAAAAGAAAACAAAATGTCACATCTGACGTCAGTGAAGATTTGAGAGTAATTGAGGTCATGTGAGGTCACGTGAGCATGTTCCACGCTTCTCATTGGATGGTGAACAGTTGCTATTGCAGGCATCATTAACCCTTCAAGAATCTTTCCTTGTATATATCCACTTTTTCATGACTATTTCTTTCTACATTGATGTGTTTAAGTATAAATTTTTTACGTATTTCTGTGTTTGTGCGTGTGTGTGTTTGTGCGTGTGTTTGTGTGTGTGTGTCTATGTGATTGTTTGCTGTGCCTAAAAGTTTGATTACGATAAAAAAAGTTTCAAAGGGAAACTGCTCTAAGATTTATTTGTTTCATTTCCTTTATTACTTCATTCTCGTTCTATTTCAATGTAAATGTTTCGTGTGAAAAACCACTTTGAAAGTTTATTGTGCAATTGAAATGCATTACCAGGAAAAGTTTTCAGTTCTAAAATTTTTACTTTCAAAAACACACGCAGAGAAAGAGAGAGTAGAAAACTTACAGAGAACTCTGACTTGGACCATTTTTGTTCTGAACGTGCCCAGAGATTCGATGGTCACTTTGCACTCGTACATACCCGCATCTTTCTTCGAGACTCTCTTCAGCAACAAGCTTCCATCTTTTTTCAGCGTATATCTACCTGGATTGACTGTTAATAAATTTAAAATATCTTAAAACTTCGAAACCAAACAATTTTTTTCCAACAATTAACGATTGGTGTAATATAAATTTCTCCACAAGTGGCAACATCATTAATGAAATTTATTAGTTACTATCTCAAAAACATTTTATTTGGTCAAAAATTTAATTCAGACATTACATTAGAAGTCCGTTGCACGTTTCAATGAGGCCGTGACTGGAAACAATAAAGAGCATTGAAACGCTTCGCATGTTTACTAGACGATGGATGACATAGTTTGAGGAACATCTCTTCCTAACTCGACTCAACTCAAACACAATCTTGAGTAGTGCGACGCTACAGCATTTGTCGAACAAAAGTTTGATCACAGTAAGGAATGTGTAGAAGCAGTTCTACGCTGGCTAAAGTTGCATGATGAAAAGTCAAAAAAAATATCCTACCATGTTTGTTGATGATAGTGCCATTAAACTTCCAGGTGATGGTTGGGAGCAGGTTGGTTTGCACCTTGCAGTTCAGTTGAACGTTTTCGCCAGCGTTCACTTCTTTCGTGGGATCATCAGCGCCGGTGAATGTGATGTCGTCTGGTCATACGGGATTAAAGCAATCAGGAAATGAATACAGACATTATATTAATTGCTATATAAACACACACGCTCGCGATAATAACATTTTTATAACAACAACTCATGTTTATGATCTTCAATCTTTGCCTGTGTCAAAAAACAAAAATGAATAACCACCAATACATCGCACTCACTATGAAGATAAATTCACAATTCTTACACCTACAGTGTACGCATTAGGCATTGAACTGATCACATGCTATTTACTTTACGTGTTTAAGACTAAAAACCAAATACAATGCATAACAAATAAAGATAAATGAGCATAAAATTGCACTCTATACAAATGAGATTAACCGTTAACCAAACTTGAGAAAATAATTCACATAAACACAAAAAGAAAACTGGAACCAATGACCTACCCAGCACATAAACACGGAGATACTTTTCCTCTGTGAGGTCGGCCCAGGTTAATGCACATTTGTAGAGGCCCGCTTGCTCCGTGCTTATGTTGCTTATGTACAACTTTACTGTGTAAACGTCTGGTCGCTCTATTCTCAGTCTGGTCATTTTAATTAATCCAGATTTTAAAATAATTCCATGCTAAATTAATTTCATGCTTACAAGTTGCATTTTATGTTAGATGTTATTATATTTAATTTTTAAAGTCAATTTTTTGTTGTCTGCATAAACTTTAAAATGGTTTAAAGAAAATTAGTGAGATGCGTTGGCTGTTTGCGACATCTGTTGCAGCTGATTTTTTTTTTAAATTCCATTTTATTACTCATGGCTCTTGGACGACGGACAATTACAAACACAACCTCAACCTGCCAGCTTGCTACTGCTGTGTTGCTTGGCTCAACATCAAATGAGTCTTATATTCTTTTCAAATTTTATTTCAAAACATTCTTTGAATGCATTTTTAATCCATTGCATTGTTTTTGATAATACATTGCTAATGCTAGTGATAAAATTATATAATTACCATTCATTCATTCATTCATTCATTCATTCATTCATTCATTCATTCATTCATTCATTCATTCATTCATTCATTCATTCATTCATTCATTCATTCATTCATTCATTCATTCATTCATCCATTTTATTACTCATGGCTCTTGGACGACGGACAATTACAAACACAACCTCAACCTGCCAGCTTGCTACTGCTGTGTTGCTTGGCTCAACATCAAATGAGTCTTATATTCTTTTCAAATTTTATTTCAAAACATTCTTTGAATGCATTTTTAATCCATTGCATTGTTTTTGATAATACATTGCTAATGCTAGTGATAAAATTATATAATTACCATTCATTCATTCATTCATTCATTCATTCATTCATTCATTCATTCATTCATTCATTCATTCATTCATTCATTCATTCATTCATTCATTCATTCATTCATTCATTCATTCATTCATTCATTCATTCATTCATTCATTCATTCATTCATTCATTCATTCATTCATTCATTCATTCATTCATTCATTCATTCATTCATTCATTCATTCATTCATTCATTCATTCATTCATTCATTCATTCATTCATTCATTCATTCATTCATTCATTCATTCATTCATTCATTCATTCATTCATTCATTCATTCATTCATTCATTCATTCATTCATTCATTCATTCATTCATTCATTCATTCATTCATTCATTCATTCATTCATTCATTCATTCATTCATTCATTCATTCATTCATTCATTCATTCATTCATTCATTCATTCATTCATTCATTCATTCATTCATTCATTCATTCATTCATTCATTCATTCATTCATTCATTCATTCATTCATTCATTCATTCATTCATTCATTCATTCATTCATTCATTCATTCATTCATTCATTCATTCATTTATTAGTCCATCTATCCATTCATTCACTCATTCTTTCAACTTTTAATTTCCAATATCTCTAAATTAAACTGCTTCGGAATTAGGAACAAACCTTGCAGAGTGTTGTTCGATGACGTCACCCTTGCTATCGTGCCAGTAGAGATGAGGCATTCCTCTCTTGCTCTTCCTGGCCATCACCGGATCTCCTGCGTGCACGTGGCAGGTCAGCACGAGATTGGAGTGTAAATATTCCGTTTGTGGTTCGGACGGTGTCAATATCAGTGAAGGTTCTGTAGTACCTATGTCGTTATCGTCGTCGTCGTTGTTGTTGTTGTTGCTGCTGTTGTTGTTGTCTTCGCGGTTGTCATCATCGATTTCGTTTATCTTGTTGTTTCTACTTCTTGAGTTCTCATTTTTTCTGACGTTTTCATTCTCGATCGTCTGTGCGATGAAGTCCCCTGGAAGTATGGGTGCGTAGAGAGAAATTCAAAAGATTTAAAAGAATTCTTGATGTTGATAAAATCGAAACAAATTTGTACCATCAAGACATTGATGCCTATTTATATTTCCATTTAATTTGTTTTAAAAATAAATTGCTAAAGTATACAATGAGTTTTCGATCTAAAAAAATTAACAAAGTTTAGCAAAACAATGAAATTGTTTGATAAATCAAAAATAGCAAATGAAATTAAATTGAGTATGTCCAGTGCCCGCATATAAAACCAATAACCCATCAACTTCGGGACTTGGGAGAGTGAGTGGCCCAAATGAGCGGCTGGTCCCTTTAACCGATTTCTACCACACAAACATCATTTAATTATTTAAGGAAAGCATTTAGCCATGGCTGCCATAGCTAAATGGTAACAAATATATGGTCCGTGGTGGCTTTGTGTTCTAACATTGATTGCATTCTAATATAACATATCGCAAGGCAAGACAGCAGAATAAATGATTTTATTAAAAAAATTAATTTTCCGATTTTATTCAAAAAATTAATTCTCCGAACAAAATATTATTTGTTTTAAAGTCTTCATCATTCTTGCCTGAACATCAACAAATCTAGCGTTAGTTCAATTCTTTTAATCGTTTTGATTTTCTTCAAACGTGAATGTAATTATTGAAATAACGTATGGTGCAATAACACGTTAACAGTTTGTCATTTTGAAATTAGCATTATAGCAGTTAGAGCAGGAGAAATAAAAATAAAAGTTTGTTCATGAATCTCAATTTGCGTAGTAGAGGATCGTTGGTGCTGCTGGTTTGTCTGCGGTGGAGTGATACTGATAAATTGCATCAATGATGATTCAATACATAAGCCGCAAAATTTCGCAAAGGATATTTTTTTGATGGTTGTCATCGTTAAAATTTTATTAGCTGGTGATGGAGGAAATTACCAGCAACAGTTTTTTTCTAAATAAATGAAAAATTCTTTAAATTTTATGTTTCATGTTTAATGATTGTTGACATTTGGTTTTCCACGCTTCATGTCGATCAGGCGTCAATACGCATTTTCATTTGCCTCACCGCGTTACGTCAGGTCAATCCTAACTGAAACATTTAAACGAATTATGATAAATTTAAAAAGTTCAGTCATTAATGTTCATCGTATATACATACAAAGACGTTATTGTTATTTTGAAATGATCAAACTATGCATATCTAACCTCATGTATGCCTCTGCTTATTTTTATTTATTAAAACGCCACTGCATGTTAGCGGCCCATTAGTAGATTGCTTCTAATGTTGCGTATGTGTATGCATGACACGGCTTCAAATACAGTTTTGTGTAAATATCTGCGTGTACATGGAATCCTAATTTTAAGGTTTATATCTGTGTTTACTTTTGTGCACAACGGCGTCTATGTTTGTAGATAGGTACTTGTAACTGAGCGTATATAGTGCAGTACATGCGTGTATGAACGCTTTCATGAATCATCGCGTACGTGGAAGAACGCCAGACCATGTCGGCTCGTATTGCTTGCGTACGAACAAACGTGTACATACGCGCGTTACATGTACATACGCGCGTATGTACCTGCGAGAAGTGCACGCCTGAGTTTGTTGGTGTTTGTACGACGACCCTTTCATAAAACTCGTTCTCATGTTTCAGCTTTTGTAAGCTGGTTGACATGTTTGCCTGAGTGAGGATGTGTAAGCATGCAATGCCGTCGAGTCGGGTCATGTTTCGAAAACGAATGCATCAAAAAAAGTAATAATATTTCTTTTTTGATCTAAGTGAATTGCTCGAGGATTAACAATTTGAAATAAAAATTAAAAATTGTTGTTTAATTGACCGAAAAAAATTTCATTCCCAGTTGTTCAGTGCATGGTTCAAACCACATACAAACCTCATTACAACAATCTCTATCGAAAGAGACATTTTTTCAAATTTTTTATTCACGGTAGCAAAATAAATTGGAAGCACTTTTTTGTGAGTGTATTCCACAATTTTAAAAAACAAGGTAAAAAGAACTTGATGAAAATGTAACGTAACAATAAAAAACTTGCTAAGTAGCCCCCATTTGCACATCAACTCAAATGAATGCAATGCCTGATATCATCTATGGTTTAATTTAAATGTTCGCTGCTGAACTGGAGTAAACAGAACGAATGCAGATGGCAATTGCATTGATTGCAATGTCAACATAGAATCTGGGAGTGAGTCCATATAATAGTCACGCATTAACAATTCTACCTTAGTCAAATGCCAGTAAAGAATACTATATACTGTAGTTGCTTACTAGCTTACTAATCGAAACTTTGAATAGTGTATTGTATATCTATCTAGCAGATAAACTTCGATTTTTTCTTAAAAGTTTTTTCAAACAGACATTAAACACTATACTATGCAACAGCATTCAATATGTGCAGATGTGTAGTTTGAATTTTGCTGTTGTTTAATGAAGCTTTTTGAAAATTTGTTTTACAACCAGATATTATTTCAACAGTAACATCATGTGATCGACTTTATTAAAGTGTTTTTTTGTTTTACTTGTTTCCCTATACTTCCTAAGGCTGTGCATTTTGTAAAAGAAAAAAGATGGAATGAAATTAATAAAAACAGCTAAATCGAAGCCAACCTGACGAGATGATCATCTGTGTGGTTATACAGCACCACCACCACCAACAACAACACAAAAGTAGCCAGGAGATAGGCGTTTGCATTTTCCAGTCATTTAATAAAAAATATTTTTTATCGATGATTGAAAGAGTTATCCAATGTTTAGATTTAATTTAAATTTATTCTCGCTTATTCGTTCATCTTAATTTTAAAATCTAAATTTAAATATCGACTAATCCCAAGTTTAAATATATATATATCGATATATTCTAGAATTTACAGTAACTAATCCGATACAAGCTTGTATGTTATTGCAGTAATAAACGAAATCAACTGTTCGCGAAGCGAAAATTCAAGCTGGAAATCAGGCGAGCATCATTTATGAATGGAAAGAGTCATTGAACGTGTGAGTGTATATGCGGACATAACCATGCATCCGTACGTACATATACTCATTCGTTCATAAGTCTTCATAGAAAATTTGAAACTTTTCTACAGGTGCATGCACAAAAGCTACACATATATTGATACCACTATACTTAAAGTTTATGTTTAAACATACCAACACGGTTATATATACCGCATTAATTATTGTTATTCTTTTTAATTTTATATAATTATTTATTGTATATATATATATATATACAATAATAAACTGTGTATATATATATATATATATATATATATATATATATATATATACAGTGGCGGATTTATGGCCCTGGAAGTTTTATAATAAAAGTCAGAAAAAGTATCGTTTTATGTGTAAAATCGACCAAAAATTGAACTTGATAAGCAAAAAAAGATGGAATGTTAAGAGGAATCATCACTTGGTCAATTTTTATTTAGTGTGATTTCTTTTCTTTTGCTATAATTTTGATTTTTTAAAAGATTCGTCAAAAAACAAGCGGCAATGGTTTTTATGTTAACAGCAAATATTCATTTTAACATTTTAAATAATGATTTCCTCTGCTAAACAAACATTTAATAAATTATGATAATTTTGCACTGATGAGCACCGTGAATAGAAATGATTTTTAATAGAAGCCGTGCTTTAGGAATTGAACCAGAGCAGCCAGAGCCACAGTTGATTTGTGGCAGAGACAGGCATCTCCAATCATCTTCTCCTCGCGTTTCACTCGTTTACTTCTTCCACCACGATCTTCTTGTTCCCGCTGGTTCGAAATTGTTACTTGGTCTTCTTCATCTGAATAGGTATGAATATGATTTGCTTTAATTTTTTTAAGTATCATATGATGTTGTTCATTTTTTGTTATTTTCTTATTTATCCAAATTTAAATATTTTAAAATGAAAATTTCAAAAACCATCGCTTTTGTCATCAAACCAGCACCCAAGTTTCTTATTCTGCCATGAAAGGATCTTTTGAATGTATCTGTATTTGAAGAAATTTTTGTAACCCACCATACCACAGAATGCAGCTGTTTGGAAGATGGAAAAGGAATATTCTTACGAAATGTTTTTATGTGCGTGTGCGCGTGTGATCGTGCATAAAAAAGATTAGCTAAACCTTGCTCCATGAATATGTCTTGATATTCGAGTTGAAAGTTCAACTTCTTATCAATGTGCTCGTACTCGGTGTATATGTTGGCACAAAATTCGTCAATCTTCATTCCTGGGTAGCTGTTTGGGCTGTCTGGCAGGCAGTCATTCTGATGAGACAATCAGAGGAAATATAAATTTCAAACTTCTTTACATACTTTTTTTGTACCATGTCAACAATTAACTCATTTCAATATTACTGAACGCGTTAATACAATTCCCAGAGTTATTTTACGCAACATATTTCATGACTCAAGACAACGTAGACCTAGACTTGTAGACCAAAAATTTCGTATAATTAAACGTGGTATTTTAGAATGAATAATTGTTTTTTGAGGTTTGTTGAGCAAATGTTGTTTGAGTTGGCTCACATTTATTTTTCATCTATAATCTCTAAATTCTTCCTATTTTTTCTTACAATTTTTTTTATCTAAATCTACCACTAAAATAGACTCTGATATATGAGGTAGCAGCTCATCATCTAATTGACATCCAACTCGCACACCACCGATCCATGCATCAGCCGCAGTACCAACTGACCATGATGGCGATCAGGAAGTAGAAGAGTTGATGCGTTAGCATGTAGAGTATCGCACCTGGAAAGGTCATCATGTCCCAACACTTCTTCGAGATGCGACATCTTTTGAAATTGAAAAGATTTGGTGCGTAAATTAAATGCATTTAATGTTATCGGATAAATAATTACATTTATATATTTGTTAATTTACAATATATATATATATATATAATTATATATATATGTATAATTATATATATGTATATATATATATATATATATATATGTTTGAAACCATTAAACATTTTAAATAATATCAACAGTCTCTTATATCTTGACCGAATATAAATATGGACAGCTGAAGTTTGTGTAAACAAAACGACATGATATTTTGTAAGAATTATTAAGGATTAACGCATGATTAGATTATAAGCATTGACTGTCTTGTATTTACTTGGGCTCGTTGATGAGCAGACCTATGCAGTTGTCGGATTGTTTTTCATTGATCCGTCTCATTGGTTTGGTGGGTTTCATGAAAAGAGATTCATCGATGGAGCGTGGTGTGTCGTTAAAGATCCATGATGTTTGCAGCAGATTTCCTATCTCTGCTCGTTCATTTGAAAATTTTCATTTCGGATTGTTAATTTTATTTTGATTTATAGCATATGACTACAATTTAATACTCTAGAATTAAATTTCTTCAAAAGTTCAAAAGTCTTGCAAACAATAAATACCTTTAGTAATAATTTAAAAAAAAATGTTTTTGAAACCCTAAACAAAATGATTAAAGCTATACTTTCAAAGTATTTGGGTTCGTTGACGCTGTCGTGGGGAATGGCTGAGTCGATAATAGATCTACATTGTTCGATCATTCTAGCGATTTTTTCCAAAGTTTCGTCATAAGTTTGGTTGGTGTTTATTTGTTTGATCACATCCCGCACTCTAAAGAGTTGATCTGTTTTCAGATGGAAAATTTGTCTATTTAAAATTTAGAGGAAAGAATTTCAATTAACCAATAGATTCATCAAATGTCAGACTAAAGCCTGAGTTGATTGCACAAATTAATTAAAAGAACAAGCAAGATAAATGAATTACATTTTCAGAATTTAAATTTACGTGTTTAATGTTTTTCAGAATTTTAGCAAACAAGCTTAAACGTGTTTTTATAATTTCAAATTCAAAACTAAAAAATGTTTCTAAAAGTGACTTTACAGTAAATTCGATTGAAAACAATGGATAGAATCACAAATCATGTAACTACGCGAACAAGCCATTTCAAAATTTTCAAGTACATAAATTTCTCAAACACAATCAATCAAGTTTCCAAGCGGATGAATCAGAACGACACATGAACGCAACGCAACGACATGGCGTAGTTTACATAATTTAATTAAATGTTTCTAAAAAAGAAGAACGTGCGTGTGCATTTCGTTTATATTTTTCCATATAATAATGCTTCTGCTGTGATTATCAGGCACCTTGTGCGAAACAAATTAAAAAATTACATTTTAAAATATTCAATAAAAATCAACATTATTAAGTTTTTTTTATAAAATCCATTTAGGGTGTTAGCTCTATGTTAGAAATGATATTTCTATCTCGCTGATAAGGCGGCAATCGTATTTCTGCGAAAGATTCGACGAATAAAAGTGCCAACGTTTACAGCCAGCACTGCCTACTCGTTGAATATTGCAATTTCAGAAGTAATATCAACGAACACAAAAACAAATTACATCGCATCCGTCCAATATTGAATTTTCGTGCACTATTAACTATGCACAATAAATACAACCACCAAAAATAGATAGGAAATAAATAATAGCCCATCACAACACCCCTCTTGCAATGTTACTCTTAAAAATATATGTCCTTAACCAAAACCTCATCTACCTTCAAAAAATATCGGCGACCCCATCAACTATCTTTTTTAAACAATACATCTAAATATATCCAACGTCATTTAAACTTAAGCTGTGATCATTTTAACATCTGCCATGGTCATTCAAATGAAAAGGTAATTTGCATATACAAATATCAATATTATAAAAATTCTGGTAAGATTAATTTTTAAATAAATTTTTAAAATAATGTTCATGAAGTCAGTTGAGGAATCAAACTATAGTTCTTGAATGAATCTAACGTTAAACGAGATGCAATTGCTTCATTACATTATCAACAATTTGTGTTACATCACTATTAAAAAAGCCACAAACTTCTTGATGTCAGATATGGTCATTTAATTTAGATATTTAATTCAGTAAAACATTTATAAAATTAGAAAATATCTGAAAAAAATTTATATAATTTTAAACATAAAAAATTTGCGACATTTTTTTTATAAGTTTTCCAGCGTTTGAACAATGCAAGTGGAGATTCAAGATGACATGACTATTCTAAAAAATACCAAAACAATTTAAAAAAAATGGTCTATCAAAGTTAACCAACCGTAGACCATCCTAACTCCAATCAGTGCATCCAGGTTGACACTTTCCACGTGTTCCTCCATAAACCACAGGCCGGCCTTCATACTCTCCAGTATTGCGTTCGTTAGTTTTGGCCGATTTGTCAGCGAGTAACCGCCAGCAGCCCTCATATTCGCGTTAAAATTGATGCCAGATAGTATCAAAAACATAAAAACTTTAACTGAAGACATTACCTCTAATGATGAGACTAACCAATTAAATTAGAAAATAAACAAAATCTACGAAAAAATTAACTATATTAAACACTACTAATTTTAAAACTAATAAATCCACTGCTTTTAAACGGTTTACTTGCCTATATATGTACGTAATATGTATGCAATATATACATATATATATATATATACATATATATAATATATATAATCTATATAAACATATATAATCTATATATACATATATATAATATATATAATCAGAATAAACATAATAGTTTTGAGTATTATATTCATAGGTGATTCAAGTGTTGGTAAATAACGCCGATGAAAGATTATTACCTCAAAGTGATTTATTCAGTAATTATTTTAATAATAAGTCTTTTTGATAATTGTGCTAACGTGTTGTGATGTTGTGAGTCAGCCGGCGATGTTCTTTAATGGTGCGTAATTTTATGAAAGTTTTGATTATAACGAGTTAAAATGACTTGGTCATAATGAGTTAACACTCTAAATTAACACATGTATCGCTCGTATGCTACACTTCACAATTTCCACATAGGTGGAAACATTTGCATGTAGCAAACACCAAACGTACGACGAACGTATGTCAGAAATCATTGAATTATGCAATTATTACCTTTGCGCCACAAAACATTAAGTTAGGAGTACAATTTCTAAGGCCGATGTTTCTGTTACCACCGTTGTAGGCGTTTGGATTGGAAGACCTTACCAAGGGATTGAAGGTCGACTTGGACCAAGATTTGATTTGTGATTCTCTCATTCTCTGCAATATTCTCTCACACATGTTCGATTTGGTAGTATCGGTGGCTATCTCTGGACTGGATGATGTGTATGTATGTATGTATGTGTGTGTGTGTGTGTGTGTGTGTGTGTGTGTGTGTGTTTGTGTGTGTGTGTGTGTGTGAGAGAGAGTCTGTGTGTGTGTACGTTCGCATGATTCAATCATTGTCGACCAATTAATACTATGGTGTTTGTTGTTTTATTTTTTTTGCTAGTTTTTTTCTGCTAGATTTCTAATAATCGTCAATTAAAAACGTTGAAAATTAACAAATTTGCATCAATCATCAAATAATTCGTAAATTTTAATCAAAATCTCTTCTTTCGACTGATCAAACCTTCCTACTATTACAATATAATTTTTTAATTCTTTCTACACCTGTTTATTTTAAAATATTAAAAAAATTTATAAAAAAAAGTTAAATGCTTTTCAATTTTTAAATAACCTACATGTTGACAATTTGTTATACAAACAAAAAATTTTAAAAATCGACACCAACATGAACATTCAACCACAAAAAAACTTTCTGTAAACTGTGCGTCACAGATAGTTTACAAGGGTTTACGAAATTTTGATATTTGTTGAGCGATGAGAAAACTAAAAGAAATTATTTAAAAATTAATCTTCAGCTAAAAAAATATTGACAGTATCTATTAAAATTAAAGGTCTTTAATCACACTAACTATAGGGCTAATAGGTGTTATTATGTTATTACTGTCATTAAATTAGGGCAGTAGAGGCGCAATATGTGTAAAAAAACGATGAATATTAAGCATTTTCATGATTGCCTGTTGCATTTCAAACCATATAAAAGCAGGCTGTTAATTTTTCGTTATCTATTTTCTACTAACAGTTTTGTAAATCATTTCTTTAAAAATTAAAATTATCTTTGTCACAAAAATTTCGGACATTGCATTTGTTAGGATATTTAAAGATTAGGCTGTTGTTGTTTTTTTTATAATGCAAGAGGTGTGGAAAGAAATATGATGGAGTGGCTGGGCAGCTATAATGAGATTGTTTCGCGTAAATATTTAATAACTAGCCTATGAATTTTTCAGAACTTAATTTTGTTATCCGTTCATGTTAAACTGCTCTTAAAATTATTTTTTTATTTAATAAAAAAAATATTATAATCTACAAAGGAGTAATTGCAAAACTCTTCTAAAGTACAAATACATTGGAATCTATATATAATATCCTTAAGACGACCACCAAACTATGGAGTAGACTCACGATGCACGTAAAAATTGGAGCTATAAACAGTCATATGAAAGAGAAACACAAAACTAAAATCTTGGACAACAATGTTGAAATCTTATCTTACATAACAGTAACAATCATTATAATTTACGACTAGCCGAATCAATGCTCAAATACTCATAGAACAAAAACATCAATATTCAACAATCCTTCCCACAAATAAATTTAGAAACAGAGGAATCATTGATAATGATGACACGTAAAAGTGTCACACTGATCGTAATAACTAAATAAACGACCGTTAAGTATTCACATTAAACAAAGAATAAACAATGTAGAGGCACAGGATATAATATAATATACATGAGTCTTCGGCCACATGCACAACGTATCAATTTGAACACTGAAGATGGCATAGGAATACCGATAAAGCTTTTTTGTTCTATTATGCCTAAAATAAATATAAAATTTTGGCTTTGAACTCAAGAAACTTGATAATGATTTACGAACTACCGTTAAAAAAAATCGAAAAATTAAAGAGGAAGCTAACTAACGCGGAACATGCTGTGGTTTTCATCAATAATTGCATTTCTGACAGTTTTAATATTATATATATATATATATATATATATATATATAGATTTGAAACTTTAAAAAATAAGTATAAATAATTAGCATTAGCCTACATACAGGCAAGCATAAACATCCATACATACACAGGTTACAATGTACAGACATTCATGTACGCAATACATACAATACAATTACATATATATATATACATATATATATATATACACACATATACACATGTACAACATATACTCAAATACACATAAACATATCCATTATATAAACATATGCACATATGCAACACGTTCGCACATACAAGATTAATATATATACACATACATATACATACACATACATTGTTATCATATAGACCACATGTCGAGGACGTTAGCATGCTTGGCGATGTTTTGAGACGATAGAGACAAACACACACACATACACATACGTACACACACACATACACATACGTACACACACACATACAGAAACACACACAAGCACAGGCTGCTGTGAAGGAGAATCCCAGATCAATAAGCGTGGATGATAGCTGTGTTGTGTTGCTGTGTGTTGTAATATTTTGATGTTAAATTTTATTATGAATTTTGGCTCTGTATGTTAAAGATTTATTTGATGATGACCTCGATTTAATTTAATCTACAAATTTTTTTTATTTATATTTTATATTTCTTAAATTTTTTTAAAAAAGTTTAAAAAAATGAACTGACTATTTTACATTTTTATAATGTAATTAGCAACAATCAAACTGTAATTTTTAGCTTGCGATGTAGTAAAATTAAAATGTAACAGTTTGAAAAGTCATACATTAATTTTCACCGTTAAAACTTAATTAATTTATTGTAATTGTTAATCGTAGATTATACAAACTTAGGAAAATAAAATTAATTAACATAATATACCCAATGAAGTTTTTGAAAAGATTATCAAGATCAGACAAAGATATAAACTCGAGGTTAGAGGTGAACTTTTATATAATTAAAGAATAAATATGTGAAAATGTAGCAATAATCATGATGTTATCGAAAGAAATTGAGATAATAAAGATAAATAAACGAACCTTAACAAATTTTGACAAAATTTTAAATGAAATGAAATAGTGAAACTGTGGAATTAAAATTTTGCATCAGAATTAACTGCTAGCTTTATATTTTCAATCACGATGTTTTTTTTCCAGTAGCACAACAACAAACTCCACCCAGTTTCCGTACAGCGTTGAAGACCACAACAACAACAATGTTTTGGACCAGCTACAATTCGTTTACACGCCAGTGCTAAGGTTAAGGTCAACTATTAAATTATGCTAATTTGAGGGACGTATTTTAGTTTATGAATGAATAGATAAAACATATTAGAAATAAATAGAAACATTTTATACATTGCTAGCATCGGATCTAGGTGGTTTCCTGTCACATTTCCAGATGTAAACATTTTTTAAATTTTGACCCTCGTCAAAGTTGTCTTGATCTACCCCTATTTATTGCCATAATTATTGCAAGTTCATTTTCCAACTATGTTTGACATTATTTGATTCAGGATCCAACAAGCCTGGAGGAGATATAGGGAGAGTCAACTCGTTTCAACTGATGACACGCCACAGCCTGACTTCCAATGTTTCAAGAACCCAATCAACTACTGCACATCTTCATCAGTTTATAACAGGTTTCAACAGTACCACAAGGAGCAGCTGGACAACAGACTCTACTACTCGCAAGATATAAGGAACAACAACGTCGACTACAACTACAATGAGATGTCAACAGATTCGCCATTGAGATTCAGTAATAAAAATTATTTAAAGAATCTTAGTAGCTCAAACAGTTCATCCCAATTTCAAATCGAATCAGATCCCAACTCGTTTGCATCGGATTATTCAGAAGTGAATGACACTTTAAAAGATCAACTGGCTAATGTGCATATCCTTTCAAATGATTCTTTGACTTACATCTCTTCCAACAATGAAAGTTTAATCTCTGTTCACCAAAAAAATTTGGATAACAACATTAATAATTTGCACCAAAAACCACAAGAGAACAGTGAAGATGACATCAACATTCAGAAGCAAGTCCGCAAAACTAATCTACTTAGTTTGGCCCAGGAGTTTGCTGCACTCAAAAAAATGAACTCTTATGCTCTTCCCTTTGACTTGCATCATGACAGATACAAGGACCTCAACTCACTGAGTGATACAGCATCTGAACCGGATGATGCAGCAATGAGCGATGCCACAATGACGACGGCATCCAATGTTTCCATTAACCACAATGCAACTCCCGGCATTCAGTCCACTAAATCACTTCCTTTCAGTAACTTCTATGACGACTCCAATGAATACGTTAAAAATGTCAATGATGAATATGTGGCCAGCACGAATAATGATGAAAATAATACCGTCAACAATGTTCCAGATGTTGTAAAGGTCGAACCGAAGATTGCATACAATACAATGTCATCATCACAGTCAGGTACTCTCTCTGCATCGTCGTCATCATCAGTGGTTGGAACCGTTATAACCATTACAAATAGCACGTTTATATCATCATCTTCATCATCTCTACATACTTACAAACAATCCGATCAAGATGTTCAAAGACAATGGGTTGATATAACCGTTTGAGTTTTTTTCAGTTTACATTAATCTACATGTGCTGATATATCGACGCGTATTTTTGATAATATTCTGTCCAATGTTTTATCTAATTAGCAATCATATCTTATTTTGTTGCCACTGCCGTTAAATTACGCTCATTTATTTTATCTAATCTGCTCTGTGATGGTAGATGTTAATTACTCATTGATAAATTGTTAATGATTTTGTGAGCATATCATCTATCTCTAAATGTTTTTTTATGTTTGTTTGTTTGTTCCTGTGTGTGTGTGTGTGTGTGTGCTGCTTGCATTTAAAAAATTATTGAAATTATTT
This sequence comes from Helobdella robusta, assembly GCF_000326865.2. Taxonomy (NCBI): domain Eukaryota; kingdom Metazoa; phylum Annelida; class Clitellata; order Rhynchobdellida; family Glossiphoniidae; genus Helobdella; species Helobdella robusta. The sequence goes on from NW_008704501.1 coordinate 5,313,009, forward strand.
TTAAATGAAATTTTTTAAGCATAGCCAATCAACGAGGATATTTTTTTAGTATCTGGTGTATTTTCTTAAAAAGACATTTCTGTTTCCCACCTATTCGTTCCTATTAAACAGTAATAACTGTAGTATTGATTAAAAATGTTTACATTTTACAACTTATTCACAACATCATAATCTCTATGCACTGAAATCATAAAAATTATGATTATAATTACTGCTTCTAAATCAAAAACTTCCTAAACTTTAAGTCAAATCTTCAACCAATGGCAGTCGCAGTTGAGTAACAGAGAGGAAATAAGGAAGAAGTTGGCATTCAAACTTGATGAGGATGAGTCGAATGAACAAACGTCTGGTCTGTTCTATTTGAACGAAACAGCAACTGATCTGGATAACGTAAAGGATAAGTGTGAAACGATTTCATCCAGACCTGATATCATTCCATCTATCATGGTATCTTGCTAATCTTTTATCAGTTTCATGTGTTGTTTATTTGTGTTCTACAAAGCCTAGCTAGATAATATAATATTTAATATTGAATCTCGTTACAAATTGCTTTTAAATTATTATTTATAGAACAAATAATTTTCTAAAAAAAAACAGTCAACGAGTGATGATAGCATAACAAGGAGCAAACAACATGATGAAGACTTTTTCTCTAAACAGGCTCGTCTGCAAACAGAAGCCAAGATGGCTCTGGCTCAGGTATTTAATTCAAAATATTCGAGTCTTTTACCATCTCTTCATTCTTTGTGTCATTTTTGTTTTTATATATTTAAACGAAAAATAAATAAGTTAATTTCTAATTTGTATAAGTTGAATTTCTTTGCTTTTAGATTATTTCATTATAAATATCCTTTAAACTTCATCCATTTTCCACATTCTGCGCTATCACAACCAGGTCAGACCAATGGCCCACATGCAGTTGCAGTTAGAGAAACAAAAAGTAACCAAATCTCCGCTCGCTGACATAGTTTGTTCTTATATAAATTTTTTTCATTTTTATGTATATTCACGTAGCTGAGTTGTGTACGTTTTCAGGCATATGTTGCGTTTTGAGTCAGCATTGTTATTGATTGAATTCGTGGTTGAACGAAAATTAAACTAAACAGAAATTATACTTACTATAATTATACTCTACTAAAAAATTACCAAACTCTTGACCGATCTACCTATATCATTGATTAAAATGTTTTACCGCAATTCGTTTGTTTATTTTTCAATATTTCTCATTTTCTCTCTCTTTCACCTTGATGAGTTAATCGTCAAAATATTGTTCAACGAGTTTCAAAATGTTTGGCAGGTTGGTATGCCAGGTTATTGCGATGGCAAACAAATACATTTGAACGTTCAGCTGATGAACAACATGAACATTGCTCAGTTGCAGGTTGTAGTTAATGACCTGCACGCAAGAATCGAAGGTCAGATATTCTTACCAGCCTCATCAAATAATTATGTAGTTATTTAATAACATGTTACTGCTTCCTTTGTTAAATGACTTACAAGTAATGGATAATTGATTGCCCTGCAGAGCTGAATATTGAACTAATGCAGCAACTAGTGTCTCGAGATGATTTGCACATGGCACAGGATTCCATGCTTATTGACATCGAAGACCTCACGGGGTTGGTTTTGACAACTTATGTAACTTTATTTATTAAGCATATTTTACTTTTAGTCAATCAGTAATGTTAAATAATCCCTTCCCGTAAAATGAAACAGTTAATTTTAAAATGAAAAAACGCCATTTTGTTAGACGGGCCCAAGAGTTTGCTGCACGGGTAAACAAAAAAATTGAATCAAGCAAGTATATCTGATTCTCGTCTCGACGTTTGGACGCGTGTCTACTTGAAACTAGTTTAATGTTCCTGCTAAGACCGTGTCTCTTTTTGTTTCACTTTATTTGCACACTTTAATTAAAACTTCAATGTCAGCAAATTAAATCGTTTGTAAATTTTTTAAATATTTTTAAAAATTTGGAATTTTAGTGATTAAGAGTTTACATGTTTGCTTTGACTGTATCTAATTGTTTTGTGTTCAACAGCCATCAACCACATTCAGATTTACATTCAATCATATGTGTGTTTTCAAATCAGTTTAATTCATATGACTCTACTATTGACATTTAGATGTTCCTACAAACGCCCGCTAATTATGAATCCGTTGTATATGTATATATACATACAGTATATTAGACAAATATTAATACGTTAGTCCGCTCTATTTCACTAATAAAAAATAATTTCCTATGACTGCCAAAATATAGATCTGAATTAACGCCATTGTATGGTTTTTGTTTAATCTCTTTTTATAACGGTGCATCTTCATACTCATGACAGACTGGCGCTCTACGCATTTAGTCGAAGTAAATTGCATTATACCCTTGAGAGTGTGTTGGTCAGGTTTTTCATAACTGGCTTGTGAGGACATTGAGGAGTAAAGTATGCGCGATATAGAATAAATTTTTCTGTGTGCAACAATGTGTGTCGAACAATTTATATTTATACCATACGCGTGCATGTTATCCAGACTGCCAGCACAACTAGTGTAGACAGAATGAAGCTTGCAAGGGCTAATCACATAACAAACCTATATTAGACGTAGAAACATTTTTGTTATAATTTATTTGAGCTACTTACTTGATTGACGTGGCACGAGCGGAATCACCGTAAGACGTTCTACTTTTTCATCAGTTCAACCTTTTTGTACAAGTCTTTTCCTTTATAACACTTTTCATGTTAATATGTCGTTGCTTTTTGTTTCAAGTACATTTGTTAATATGTAACGCACTGTGATACCATTTTCATGGCATGCCTATTAGTTAGACCGTGTTAAGATATGTTGCTTGATGTTGCATTAGCATTGTGATTTGTGCATTGTATATATCTACTTACTATGCGTTTATATTTATATGTACGTTTACTTTTTATTCGTACATCGAAATTTATTAAACTATTTTAGGTTAATTTCGAATCGGTTTTTTAAATTCTTCATATTAAACCTGTTGTTACAAATTATGGACTTTACTGTTACAAGATTTTGCAATATTACACGCTCAACATTGAAAAACACGATTCATTATTTAGTTTTTCATTGTAAGCATTATTTATGGTAAATTAATTTTTCACAATCCGGCAACATTATCACTGTAGAATAAAACATGGATCGTGATCCCATAAAAATTGGGATTCAAGTAGGATAACATTTCATAACATTTAATAACAAATAATATTAGCTCATTTTTACGTTTAAGCTTTCATCGTTCAAGTGGTTTGCTATGTTTTTTTAAACTGTTTTCAATATTAAGTGTTTTGAATTCCTTTTAAGCATTCTAACATAACGCAATGAAAACATTTGTAAATATTCTTTTTATCTAGTAAAATTGTGAGCCAACAATGACTGGCTGGCATCATTGAATTGTTTTACTTCAATTTTTTAGTGCAATTTTTAAAAAATTCCAGATTTATCATTAAAGCAGGGGCCCATTTATAAAAAGATTTGTTTTTCAAATTTTCAGTTGCTTAATTTAACGTAAAATAATCATTGAGCAGTTTACTTCATATCAACTATTTTTTCCTTATTGTCATCTTAATTGCATTCTTAACTGCATTCTCATCTATTCTTTTTTGCATACGAATTATTAGTATTTATTGATTTATTTTTGTTAAATAAATTGTATTTTGGAAAAAAGAATTATAATAGTTATTAATTACAATAATAACAACAATAAAAATAAGATTATATCTATTAAAACACACACTGCATGTTTATAAATAAAAAAATTTAATTATGAATTTTATTTTATTTATTTATTACAAAAAACGACATCAACAAAAAAACATTGATTTATTGACAATCATTATGTACAAAATAGACGTTAAATATTCACAATTGATTGATTAATTGATCGATTAATTGATTGATTTCAAATGATTTAAACTGCAACTTCACTAATCAATTAGTTAATTAATTTACCTTTTAACCATCTTACCCCCACCGGTTTCAACGTTTTTCAAATCAGATTGTAATTTCTGGATCATCCCTTAAAAGAAAACGAAAAAAATTGCTAGATTATATTAATTAATTTTGAAAAAAAGTGCTAAATTGGTTAGCTGAGCTGTATATTTTCACAGTTAAATGACATTTTAAGTACAGAAATTGAAATTTGCACATTCACACTATTTGCAGCCCTTCTAACGATTTCTTACCAAATTGTAATAAGCAAAACTGTTTCTGTAGAATTTTTAAAATGAAAAGAGTACAAACGCATCAAACCATTCAATTAAAAAAAACAACTTAATTGAGTAACAACTGTAGTATATACAATGATACTTACTTGATTGTAGATTGATGACATGCTCAAGAATTCCAAATACATTGCTGTGGGAAATCTTGGCCTTTTCCTGAATAACTCTTAATTCTAATGAAGATTTATTTAAAAAAATTTATTTTTCAACACTATTTTTAATTCAACAAGCGTAATTAACTGCAATACAAAATGTGCCGAAATCACCGACAAATTTAAAATGACTTTTCAATTATTTGACAACCCTAACCAAACAAATAAAACAATGATCATTTTAATGTGTGGTGTGTTGCAAAACTAAATTAACGACGAATAGAACAGCTGTATAGAAGAAAGAAATTAATTTCAAACCATGTACAAGTTCGGTAGGATCTGAATTGATGTTGAAGTCCAAGACTACCTCTCGTTTTTTGTCCAGAATCAACCTCAGGCCATCTTTAATAAGACGTATAAATGGACTAAAATGATTAATGCTATTCCGTGTTAAGTGAATACACGATTCAGAAGAAATAAACTGAAAAAAATATGGAAAAATTGTCAGAAATTCTTGCCTTAAACTTTTTACAATTTATTAAAAATGATTAAAATATATTATTATCTTACCTCTCCTTAGCTCTCGTTCTCAAAATGAATTTATTTGTCATAAATTATTTGTCAGCTTATTTAAAAAATTTCTGTTAAAACTAAAGATGTAATTTAAATTTAAACCGATTAAAAGTGATGAAAGAATAAAAATAATAATTCAACAGTTACGAACTGTTACTAAGGCAGGCAGCAATGGATGGCGCCACATCAAACACCTCCACTTTGACCGTGTTTTCATTCAGATGATATTTGTTGAAATTATTATTATTATTATTTTTATTATTATTGTTGTTGTGGCCTTTATTAATCACATTACAATCGAAATTTTTTATATTTTTGTTGGAGCTTGGTATTGAAAACTCATTCAACGACATCCTTCTATCTCTACTTGTCAAGAGAATTGAATTGTCAAAAACGTCGTCGTCCTCATAATCAACATAATTATTTTTCTCTTTAGAGCTAATTTTTCCAGCAATAAAAAAGTTTTGATCAATGATATGCCTGTTGCTGTCGTCAGGTGTGCTTGTGAGGTGCCTGGACTGCTTCCTTCAGTAGTAATATTAGTATTACATTACTAACCCTAACCATAACCCTAACCCTACATAAGATATCATTATGGATATAAATATGTCATCTCATATCTAGAGGAAAATGTATATGAATGGTTAACTAATATGAAAATGTTAGTTATGTTCTTAATATCCAAAAATACATTTTTAGCAAACATAAATTTACACATATATGATTCATATCACTATCAACCTAAGACAATTTTCAATTGAAATACATGCACTGCACATTGATCAATGTTCATCTTCACAAGAATATCACGTGAATACTAACTTTTTGAAGTAATATTGTAAAGTGTCGTCATAATCTTCAGTGCCTCTAAAGACATGGTTGTAACTTGCTCTGTTTCTACCTTTCTTAGCTTGAACATTGTGCTTATTCATGTTGTCACCTCTACAAGTTTCATGAACGTTGATCACATTTCTATAACTTGTTTCATCGTGTTGATGGCATTTGATTGTTTCAGTGCTATCATCTTTAGTAACATTACTCAATCTGCCTGCATTGGTGTCATCATTTAGAATGGGATGTGTAGTTGGAACTCTTTTATTGGTGGAATAATTTGTACCCCATGTCGGTTCAATGGTTGTTGGCGGATTGACCGTGCTGTCGTTGGTTTGCATCTTTTCAAGACCATCTATCAATTCAGAAACAAACTGAAGTAGACTCGGGTTCAAATTGTTGTAAGACGAAGTAACATCTGCAGGCACTTTTTTGTTCTTTATTCCAGTTTCATAATTGTTGTTGACATCTGGTTTAGAACTTGTTAATTTATCTGCAAAAAAATAATTCTACAAATTTTTTAGGATGATCAAAAATTTTTGAACTGGCAATACAAAAATTGTAAATAAATTTATATAATTCTGAAACTAGGCAGATTGAGAATGATTAATTAGCTATTATTTCACTCAAAACTAATCTTGGTTGCAACTGGCAACTGATAAATTTTAGTCTATAGTTAAATATAAAGTTGAAACGTGAAAATAAAAGTTAATTACTATTTAAATTGTTTTCCTTGCTGGCATATTTTTGGTATCCAGTGGAAAGCCTGTAGTTGTTGAGATCGATGACAGGATAGTTGTTCATAGAAGGTAACTGAAGTGCTGGATTCTGCAGATGACACTTTCTGCTTTGTCGAAATGTTTTAGATGTATGATGTTCAGGAGATGAATTTGAAGATGTCAGTTCTGAATTATCCCTACTGTGACATTTCCTGTGAGATCGTTGATGATGCTGACTACCATATGTTCGAGATCTGTGAAATGTTCTACTTTCTGTGGTGTTCTCAAGGAAGTTATTTGAACTATTATTGCCAATCTTATCACTGTGATAATATTTCAACCATCTTTCAACATTTTCAGTGGAATAACGTTTTGAAGAATTTTTTGATCTTATGAGTGTAACATTGTTGTTGCCATCCAACTCAGGCAAATCTGGTATTTTCAACTCCTTAGCTGGTGTTTTTATTATAGGCTGTTTGATTTCAGCAACATTGTTATTACTGCTTAATGTTGCATCATTTTTATTGATGATTTTATCAACATTGCATTCAGCTTTTTCAAGCATGCAACTATTTTTATTAACTGTAGGCAAAGTGTTTAAATTGCCTTTACTGAGGTATCTTCTGAATTTAAACCAAGTTTTCTGTAGACCTGACACCTTTGTGTTGTCATGTTCTTTCTGTTTGTTGTCATCATTTCTGAAAGTTTCAGTTGAAGCTTTCAGATTCATTTCAATATTCTCATTTTCTGGTTCTTTAGTGCTATCTTTGAAAACCGAAGCGGCGGTGCTTATATTTGGTGGTTCATAATCAGATGACAGAGTATCAACCTGGTTTAAGCATCGTATTTGCCGGCGTTTCATGTCTTTCAATTTGAAGAGTACTTCGACCGTCAACTAATTCCAATCTATTTTATTCTGAGATAACAATTCAAACGCTAACAAATGGCAGAAGATTTAACACTAACTGGTCCAGTTATTATTGAACTTTCCAATTGAATAATCACAATTTATTTTATTTTATTAATTATATAATTTTAAATATTAAAACTGTTAGTTGTCTAAAAAACTTGAAGAGAAATATTGATTTGATTTACACACACAAATACAAAAAATAATAATTCTACAATGATTATTAATTATTTTTTAGTTTAAATAAACTTTTGATATTCCTGAATGACAAAATAGCGAAAATTGCAATAAAAATACACCTAAAAAACTTCACAAGAACTTATTGTTAAAACGAAATCGTAAACAACCGAAAGCGCAAAGATTTCCCGCCATAATTTTATTGAAGTAGATCTGCTTTGAAATGGAAAAGTTAATTTTGCATATTGTTCTGGGTCTCAAAATGTTAAATATAAACCAGGGTTAAATGATGTTTAACTTCTGTATAAATGTAACTCCATATCATCAAATGATTTAAATTCTGTCTGAAGAAACTCTCTTTATCTTACGTATTGATGAACTAAACTTTTCATGAAGATGACTTTCATTCAACATAGGAGTTTAACGGGAAAACTTATATTCTTTTTGTTCTGCGTTGAATAAAATTGAACATTCTGAAGAACCGAACAATTTGGGAAAGCTTATTGGCCAAATGCCTACAACTAAATACAATCATGACTACAATACATTTTAATTCTTCTTTCTATTCTTTTTACGAACTCATCAACACTCACATTTATTATTTTCACTTTCCCAAATGGTCATCAAATTACTTCAAACTACTTGAGCTACATTTAATTGAACTGGAAACGAATCAAAACGTAAGATTATTAGAGTTTCTTCGAACAGAGTTTAAATCATTTTATACAAATAATAAGATCTGATGATAGGGAGTAAGTAGTAATAAATTTGAAATTTTAGGGTTAATTGCATAACTTATTCAACCTATCAACAAGTTATTTTTGAAGGTTTTATTTTTCAAGACAAATAAATTGCATATTTTTGTATAAATTATGCGAATATTCAAAATAAAATATTCAATTAATTCAATTAATATATTCAATTAACTTTCAAATGAATTTTTTAAATAAGAAAAACGTTTTTCAAAAATACCCTAAATCAATAAAAAGGCAAACGGAAAAATGATAAAAACCTTACCAAGTAAACAATGAATAACTAAAAAAGTTTTGAAACATTCTTATTAAAATTTGAAAAGTAAATCACAAAATAGACAAACAAACATTTGACAAGCTTAAAGAAAGAAAATCAAACGAAATCGTCAAGAATTTTTATAAGAAATTTTAAAAACTCCGTCAAAAATATAACTATCTGCAGAATGATTTTCTTACATCATAAATAAATTAAATACTCAATGTTAGTTTCAAGTAAAGATTGATAACATTTGAAGATAAGAAGCTCCATGCAAAACTCTAAAAAAAATCTGTTGCAAAAGTTTTAACGGAGCACAATTTTAATGAAAATCAAATAAATTTAACATTTCTACTAATAAAGAGCAGCATCTTAATTATCGAGTTGGCAAATAGCGGCAACTCCCCTATTAATCCAATGTCTTTCAGGCTTGTCAGATGGGATATCCAACATTAGTACGAAATTAGTTGAATGTCCCGTCGTACTCAAGGTGCCCCTGCGTTCCGTCGTCTTATAAACAGGACAACTGTAGACTCGCCGCACGAGGAAGTCGTCAATTTTTCCAGGTCGCAGCCAGATAATGGGCATGGAAACAAACAAAATTTTGGGATGTGATTCGGCGAGGATCATGCGCTCGTTATCAAATCTGGCTCCCTCTAAGAACAAACCCTGTCAACGTTTTTGTTGGTCGACATTTGTATTAATTATAGTAACCTACTGCCTCACATGACGAAAATAATTTTTAATTTATTTTTGGTCGAGTAATTGAACTTAAAGAAAAGTAATAGAAAAGCATACAAGAAAAATTTATAAAATTAGATATTCAGAAAATTGTCTTGACATATCAAAATAGGAAGAAATTTGTTTTCCTAGGAAATGACTAACATATATATATGCACCATCCTCCGGTTTTTCGCTGACCACATCACTGTACATCATGTCATATTGGTATCCCAGCATATCAATTGGAATCAGGTATTTGCGAGCATAATTTTGAAATACACCTTGAAAGAGGTTGAGATATTTTGAATGTTAATTTTGAAATCTTTATATCTCATTTTTAAAAATAATTATAAACATACCGTTCAAGTAGTCAAATTAATTTACGGTTTAAAATACGTACATAATATAAAAAATTGACAATGCCCATCGCAAATAAATAATTGTTAAAATGACAACCGAAATGACAAGCAAACCGGTGAAAAAGGATTGCGTGAAATAAAATCCCGAGACCCAGAAACTAATTGGAATGCCATCGTCAATCCACGATTGGAAAAATTTTAACCTTTCCGAGAAACGAAATTGTGAAAAAGAAATGCAATCAAAATTAATATATATATATATTGAAATGTGAACCTCAAGATCAAATCATTAATATAACTTCCGAGAGGTTTCAAGGACGGATATGACTTGGAGGCCCAGGCCAATGGTACCTTGCCAATTAACATGCTGTTGAATATATCGTCCAGCTCCAGAGACATGACCACTAATCCCTAAAAAAATCATCGTTATTTGGTCTTGCTCAAATAAATTAAAATAAAATAAACCAACAAAAATTTTTACGAAAGAAATGAATATGAAAGAGGAATGGTTAGTACCTTGATGGCTTTCCTGAGGTTGACGAGAGTTTTGCGTATGACGTGTACGAGTTTGTTGTATCTTATTAGCTCCTGCCTCAAAACTGTATTCATCGATTCCGAGTAGATCACTGGATATTTATTGTTCACCTGTGACAAAAGAATTCAGCATTTCAACATAACGTTAAAAATAGTTAATCTTTTCACAATATTTCCACAAATTTTTATACACGAGCTGCACACAACGTACAAAAAAGACAAATTAAAGACAAAACTCGTTGGCAACTAACTTCTTCAATGTCAAACTTCTCAGGAACCTCCGCTAGAATACTGCCCGCCAGGTCGAAGACGGTGTCTGACGAACTCTTTTCTCCTGTTTTCGTGGCCAAGCGAGGCAGCGTCAGCAAAATACTGTTAAACAACTGCATACAAACAAAACTTTTATTTTATGCCATATTAACAAATGCATTCACATAATCTAAAATAAAACAAAATAAATATAAAAAAATTCAAATTACTTATTTTTCTAAATTGAAATAATTGAATAAAACTAGCGGCGCATTAGAAACCTCGACTGTTTCTTTGTTGTCCTTAGTGATATCTGCATTATCGTGCAGGCCGAAAACTTCTGGAGTTGCGATCAAAGGTAGTGATTTGATGTATTCAATGTAATTTTGGTAAGAGCCTTCTGGTGGCGAATAGTACAAGCCACTTGGAGAAAACCTGTAATGAAAAAATTTGCAATGATGAACACTGTCGTCAAAACATCAATGAAAGTAAAACTAAAAACGAGAGTTGGGTTTACTTGTAAGATTCAAAGAAGACGATTTCACTAGTATAGAATATTGATAAAATTGAAGTGAGCAGCCTTCTATCTTTGTCATCAGTGACACGACCCCCGTAGTTGCATTCACCAGTCAGATACGTCAGAGCAGTTAGTGGAAGTTCTTCGTAATCGTTCAAAAACATCTAAAATTTCAAAGGTTCGTATATTTTCGTCAAAATATTTAAAAATTTATTTATTTTTGATTGAAATTTATCAAAACTTTAAAATAAAATGTTCATATTAAAAAAAACATTTACAAATTCACAGTTCACGGAATATAAGATCATCCAGATTATGACTATATCCTTATCCAACTCGTGACAGCACACATACCTGCATCTGCCTCATACTGATTCTCAAATCAGATTCATTGAACTCGTAGGGAATGTTCCAACCAAGCGGTCCAAACTTTCTTCTTTCCTGTACGACAGCGTGAAAGAAGCACAAGCCAAACAACATCTTCTTCCATCGCCTGGCCTGGTTGATATCGTGTTTGGGAAATGTTCAACTTTACATTAAAAACGCTTCAACAAATAACAGTAATTCTCATTCTGCATTATTCAGAAGCATTCTGTTACGGCACGTAAATATGCACGAACTATGAATCGTAAATTTTTGGTTTCCGATAGACGGGAATCTTCTTTAGCGTTTGAACCCGGTAACTATAACGCAAAATAATGCGTTAATCATCGTTCACAAAAATTCAAACAACAAAATTAATGAAAAGGTGAGAAAGTGATTTTTTGTTATTCAACGTCACAGATGGGCAAAAATAGAAGTATAACTTAATGTTGCTATAAACAAGAAATATAAGCACCGAACTAACAGTTTTGCATCCATTAAAGAATGCAGGATCAGATATGGGATCGTTGAGGAAAGACCTCAGCAAATTTGATCTCAGGCCTTTTGGAGGCTCATTAGTCATCTTCACTCCTTATCATTGTTCGGTGTCAGCATGTTTTCAAATGTCATTCATAAGTTATACACAAAAAATTACAATTAAAATGTGAAATTTAGGATCAGGAATTAAATCAAACACAAATAAATAAAAAGAAATGAATTTATACACACATTAACATACATTATGTTATTGACATATATACAACCATTTTGCAGAATAACGACTGGAAAAGCTGGAGTAGCATAACTGGTCAACCACAAACGAAAGTCCGGCTTCGTCTTCTCAATCGTTATCACCTAGATGGTCGGTAATCATGGGTAGGTACGCTCATCATTACATTCCATTTTGCGAAAAGAATCTACATAACGTGCTACACGAAGCTACATGTAAAACAAAAAAAAATTAACAATACAAATAATTAAACCTATCACTGGAGAAAAGGTTCTCGTAACACCTCATACAAACCAGTTTATAATAAGTATAAATCCACACGTGAATGTCTAAAATAAACACATAAATTAGCGAAGAGGAACAGACCTCTTCACATATTTTTTCAAGACTAGGCATCCAACTGGTAGCCAGGTGGCAGTTCTGAAGTACAACCCACGTGCCCGTAGCTATTGCCTCATCAATCATCTTGGATGCTATCGGACCCTGTATTGCAGTTGTAAGGACATACCACTTAAAAAGTCAATACCGAGCCGAATTTGAACAAGTCAAAATAACACAAAAGTTAAATAAATAAAAAAAAATCACCTGTCCTTGACCAAGAGATATTGTTTGGATTTTTGGACCGCCAAAGCCCTTGTCTTCTGCAAATTTCAACAAGGCCGCCATTGGATCAGCGCCTATGTTGATTGAAGGTTGGTTGACAGACGTGATGTATTGATTAACGCATTCTTATATTCGTGAAATTTCTCAAACAATGCAAGCAAAAGAGTAAAACAATGTTTAAAATAAATATTAAAAACAAATATTATTAAAATAATCTAACCAAGGAGACAAGCATAACAGTAAAATAAAGTTTAAAATAAATGAAAAAATTACGAATAGAATAATCTAACCAGGGGATAAAATGAAAATGAGCGGAGTGCAGCAGTTTGAATCGGAAAATGATCCATCGAGATCGAATGTGGGAGGCTCGATGTACTGTTGGCCGAGATTCGCTTTGATGAAGTTTTGTAGGGCGGGCACCATCTTGTCTGGCCTGAGGACCCGCAGAAGAACGAGTGACTGCATGTTGTTGACGTGAACCGAATAGGGCTCCGGAAATTTCATGAGGTGCGGGGCAGGAGAATCATATAAAATCTTCCAAGTCTGCACTGATTCCACAAAGTCTGATGATAAAACATTTAAATAAATGTTGGAATATTAAAATATGATATTCTATAAAATTTAAATATAATTTTCTATAAAATTTAAATATGATTTTCTATAAAAAAAACAATTTCGTTACAATTTTTATTTGAACTCTGACATATTGTTTATTAAAACGTAAAAAAATAAATAGAAAATCTAAAAAAATAGTTGTTATTAAGTTTTATGTTTCAATTATTACTTTTCATAAAATTTGGAAAATATTCATGATCTGACAATCTGACAATTTCCGACCAAGATTTGTCACTGAGCCATTTAGAGAAAGAATTGGGATTAGGATTATTTAGAGCAACCCCACCTGTTAACAGGAACCTCCACAGACTGTCATCCACCTCGTTCCTTAGGAAACAATTTTATCGTAAGATATTAAAATATGGAATATAAAGTATTCCACAAACTGAAGCAGACCTTCCTTTAAGTATGCCCACCGTTAAAATTACTGAAAAGAGAAGTTTGTCTTTCTCAAAGAGTGATCTGCAGACATTTTTGTAAATGGAATAGGTAAAATGTTGTTTTAAATTTTCCAATCTTTGCTCCAACATTTCAGACTGTTCGCTTTTATAGATGGACTGTGTCAAGGGTTTTTAAAAATTAAAATCATCATAAAATACAGCAACACCAACGCTATCTGATGGCACAAAATTTGAAACCAACGTTGAGATAAAGGTTAATGAACCATGTCAGTGAATATTGGTACATAGGCTCGATATTTGCAAGATCGGATATACAGAAGAACAGAATGGACGAATGTACAGCAATCGGTTGGTATCCATTTCTAGTGCCATCTATTTCTTCTTCAGTCAATGTGGCAATTTCTTGCTTGGCGGATATTTCTTCGGACAACACTTTGGATGATGACAGAATTTCAATGGCCGTCTCATCTTCCAAAATATTGCCCTGAATGATAAAACAATTACGTTATTTAAAACTTTCCAAAATTAATAGTAAATAAAAATGCTTTCACAAAGGTTAATTATTTTTATTTAATAAATTATCTCATATACGCATACAATAATTAACATCAAGTTAATGAACCTGTGACATCGACAACACTTGCAAAATTTTATCTTCAATTTCCTGTAACTTCTTTTTGTTGGATGCACTTGCCAGTATCAGTTCATTTTTCTTTTCTTCCAAATCAGGTTTTTCAGTAGCAGCCACAATGCCCAGCAGCTGATCTTCAAGCCCTTGCGGGGTGATCATGAAGTTCAGCAGGCAGACCTTCACAGAGACTTCGGGCAGGTAGTGAGGATTTCTCAGACGAGTTGTCATGTAGAAACGGAAATTAAATGAATATTCAATGACATTATCTCCAAATTTTATATAATCAACTCCCTGCTGTCTGAAAATTGATTTTTGTAAAATTGGCTCCAACATGGCATCCAATTCTTCCCCTATACTTTCCATTAGCACTGGAAAGCCAAACTGCAGTGCATTTTCAAGCTGTCGAATGTAACTACTGTCTGATAACTTAATCACTGCTATTTTATTTTCAGCTTCCATCTTTTTGACCCACTTGTTTGCCTGGGCTAGAGAGTTTTAAAAAGTTTTACAGATCATAACACTTATATATCGTCGAAATCATCTTCCATTACCTTAACCCTTAAAATCATTTTCAGTTAAAAAATATAATTAAAACGTATATAGCTTTAAAAGTTTTAAAAGTTGTTTTAATTAAACATTTTATTAGTTAAAAAAGTAAAATTATCAAACTACGTAATATTTTCGTGAATTATCAAACGGACCTTGCGGATCAATCATAAGAGGCCACCTTCTTGAGTTCGATACAATGATGCCATTCTCAATACTGAAACTATCGACAGGCAGGCCAGCTATTTGCCACGCCCTGATGGTGATGGGGTCTCCCAAGGTGACCATCAGGGAGTAGTTCGCTGAACATGGAATGTTTCGAGCCAAGCACATTTCATGCCATTGTTTTATGCAAGACTGTAAAAAATTTAATTATATTAATGACAAATGCAATTTGTTTCAAATCAAAATAGTGTTGCAATGTCAATTTAGAAAGTATTAAAGGTAGAAAAAAATAGTGAACCTGTCTGTAATTAAAAGTGAATGCCCCCATGTACGCGACAAGAGCAGCACTTAGAAGTACATCTCCAATAACATTGAACAGCTGCTCAGACAACTTCATCTCGTTGATGGTCCATCTTGTTTTCTCTCCTCCTAATCCTCCTATCAACTTCTCCGCCCTGTCTAACTTCTTCGAACAAATCTCAATGTTCTCTTCTAACTCTTTCTTCTTTTGAGTCATTTTTTCAAACTCGTCATTCAACATCTGTAACTTGTCGGCTACCTTATTAGTTGAATTCAGAAGTTTATTAAAAAAAACAAAAGTAATTTCATAATTCAAAAAATATTCGAGTTAAATACGTAAACAGAAATTTTTTTCTTTTATAGAAGCTAAAAAAATAAACAAGGACCACCTGCTTCAACTGGTCTCGTTTCAAATTCAACTTGGACATCTGAAGAGCCAGTTCATTTTCAGCATCGGCCAGCTTGATTTTTTTTGGCGCCACAATTTTGATGACCCTGTCGTAAACGTCGATGGCCCTCACCCACTTGCACAGTCCTTCACACGCCTTCGAAGCGTTCTTCACTATCGATGGTTCAAAATCTGAGCTAGGTATAAATCTGAGGAAAAGATTGTCACAACACTTGTAAACAAATATTTACCCCCTAAGCTTAATATTTAAAAACAACTTATTTATCGATAAAGCGAGATCCTCAAGAAATAGAAAAAAGTTAAAGATAGATCTGTTTTAGTCGGTAAAGCACATTTATAATTGATTAGCAAGCATAAAATCGACATCTGTGTTTACTTTTCTCTTATCTTCTTGATTACAGGAGGAGGAATGTTATCTTTATCGTATTGTTTCAATTTATCAAGAAATTTCATGTCGCCAAGAAGTTTCTGTGAAGCACTCCAGTAGTCATCAAACATTTTTCCACTGCCATCTGGTTTGCGATCCGGTTTGATATTTAGCATGATGCACACTGCCTCCATCACCAACTTTACCACGCCGGGCGGATTCTACGAGCAAAGAAAACAATAATGCAAAAATGTATTATTCAAGCAATTATTAAAACAATAAATTAAAACAAAAAAACTTGAAACAAGTAACTTTGAAAACCTTCATTGTTTTAACTTCTGTGATGTCACTTGGTTTCAAAGTATTGAGAGCTGAAATTGCAGACTCCAAAGCTGGGATGGCCTCCGCCAAATCATTCTCACATTCATCCTTGATACTCTGCGCTCTGGCGGCTGCTTCATTAGCCACAGCTTCGTCGGCTGCAACAACCTAAATACAATAATTTTAATAACTAAAAAAAAGATTTTGTTATTGATAATTAAAATTCAATTATTTTTTAATTAAACTATCAAACATAAATTATTGTTAAAATCGAAGCGTTCAAATACCTGTAAATTTGCCACAAAAGACTCAAAAAGCAGATTGCATAATTATGAATATAAACAATAACGATAATATTCAACATACAAACGAACAAATGATAAACGAACATACAAACGAACAAATGATAAATGAACATACAAACGAACAAATAATAAACGAACATATAAACCTCTTTCTTGGCTTCCACTTCTACAGTGTCCTGTTCAATTTTAATCATCAGCTCCTCAGTCTCGGTGCTCGTCCTAAGAAGTTGTGGATGCAAGTTGGTCAGTTCCATCTGCATGACGGTCACTTGGGAGGCTGCAAACTGCAATTTCTCCAAACCAGTTTTGTACCTCATCTGCAATGTAGTTATGCTCTCTCTTTTCTCATTTAATAACTTCTTAAAAGTTAATATCAACTCCAAATATGACGTCGGGGTGACGTAGTTGTGACGTCGCAGTTCGTTGTAGAACATTGTAGATAATTCTATGACACTGAGATGGAAATGTTTGCACATGATAACAGTTTCTTTGTGGATTGCTTCATCGAGGTGCAAGTCTTCAAAAAACTTGTTGGCAACCATCTCCAGAGCATCATCTGGCCACGACTGCAAGAACAAACAAAATTGTTCAGTGAACGTTTCAAACTAAATAAAATTTTAGTTTCAAAAGTAAAGTTCAATGCACACAAGCACAGTTATGAACCAAATTAAAGACAAATAATAAACGCGAATATTTTAAAAATAAAAATGAAAAACTTAGTCATTGTGAATAAATAATATAATATTAAAATGAGCTAAGGCTGAAAAATTATGTGTTAACAAAAAATGGAACGAACATGGAACCAGTCAATGGTGCAGCAGTTGATGAGAGATGGAAACATACGAAGCCTGTTCCTGAAGGCATCACCGATGGGACTCATGGTCAGCGCTATGTGCAGGTTCTGTTTCACTCGGTCTGTGAAGAAGTTGAAGAGAGCCAGCGGGTTCACTTCTATTGTTTTCCCCTGGTTGACAATAAGAAAATCAATAATAAATTCATCTATAATAAAACTGGGAAGAGAAACGAATAAATGTGTAATATGGTAAAACCTCATTTTTAGCAACGTTTTGAATTTTTTCGACAATTTCTGATTTTTCATCCGCCCCAAATAAATTTGGAACATCGCCTGAATTTAGTATCATGCTGATGTCTTCCATAAAACCTTCATCTCTTATCTGACCGTCACTGAACAGAAAACAACAGTACCTTCCTTCTAAGCCGGCTTTCAACAGTAGCTGGCAATTTATTTCATATCGGATTTAAAAAGGATTGCCTTCATTTTGAAATTAACATACTTTTATTTGTTACTTTAAGAATACAAATTTTTGTTAAAGCATCGAACTACGGTCAATATTTATCCACCTTTTTAAGGTCATCCCTCCATTCGTTGGTGCCGTAATTTTTTGTGATTTCAACTCGAAACAACTCACAATCGGCCATGAAGGTCGCAAGTTTCGTCACACTCATCTTCCCACTGCCGCCGATACCTGAGGTGTGCAGAGGTTCGTACAAATGTCGAATGCATTAGCAACATCTTCAGAAGGAGCTTAATGATACTCCTATAACATCTTAATCCTTATTTATGATCGTTCGAGCTAACAAAAAAACAAACGAACAAATAAACGAACGAACGAACTGACCAACTAGTAGAACGTGCCCCTTCTCTTGCTTCAGTACCCTGCTGACCCTTGATATGTGCTCAATCGCAAACCGAAACATGACCAATCTCATCGGTGCCCTGCTTACAGCGTTGTAATCTTCCAAGTAACTGTTTGAGAAGAAAAAGGTTTCATTATTGAATGACAAAATGATAAACGGTTTAGCTAAATTATCATCATGTTATTAAACTAATTAAAATTTATTTTTATAAAATTACATCAAAATAAACTGGAAATTCTAAACATTAGGATGGAAACTTTTAATTTATTCAACCGTTCGTTATTCAACATCAAAAAGTCAAAATTTTTATATTTAAAATGCATTTATTTATTTATTCATTCATTCACTCACTCATTCATTCATTCACTCATTCATTCATTCACTCATTCATTCATTCATTTATTCATTCATTCATTCATTCATTCATTCATTCAGTCACTCACTCACTCACTCACTCACTCATTATTCATAATCATGTAGCATCTATAAACGGACTGACCTATTCATGACCCTGAACAATTCATCAATGTCCAGTATTTCGTCATAAATCTTTTCTGCATCGGGCAGCAGGTAATCGCCGAAGAACAAACTTCGCACGTGGTTCTCTTGCAGACGCGTGCCGTTCGTCAGGTGACTGAACAACTTGTCGATGTTCACCTTGAAGTGCGTGCTGCACGCCTCAACGACGATCGAAAAGAAGCGAGAGCTACGAAAAATTAAAAAAACTTGTTAGTTCATAAAGTATAATTTTTATGTTGAATACTGGTAAAAATTTAGCCATGAAACAATGTGCTGAATGTAATAGAGTGATCCTCACCTGTCAGCACTTTCAATCAACCTATCACTAAAGACCCTGTAGACCTCGTGAAACCAGAGTCTGATGAGCTTTTCGACGTCTGTCAACTTCTGCTGAGAAACCAAGATGACGCCGCTGATGACTCTGAAAAAATCTCTCAAATTGAAAATGTAGTGGCTCTTTGTAGGTGTCGGTAGGAAGCCATAAAACAAATCTTTGTATACTTTTAATGTTGCTTGTACAAGAGCCTTGTAGTCATTTAATTCGTTATATTGCACAAACTTTCATCAAATTATTACAAACAAAAAGTGAAATAACATGACAACCTTGCCCTGATGAAGAAATATGACGTCGAAACCTTTAGAAAAGTGCCAATCAATAATTGTCGAGAAGATTTTAATCAACGTGCTATCATCGAACTCATCAATGGACATCAGTTGCAAATGTCGCGTAAATCTACCTGAATGTTTCACGAAAGAAAACATTTAAAGTTTTTCTTCGCGCAACCGAACTCTGACAATTATATTAAACCAATTCATAGGTATATAATTTGAAAAAAGCAGCATAAATTGAAAATAAAATTAATACCTAGAGACATTAAAAATTAACTATATCCAAATTTAAATGAAAAATTAAAATGAATGTTGGCACACCTGTGATGTCATTCCTACCCCCGCCTGGTGGACCCATGGCTCCCAGAAACAACTGCCGATTATTTGTACATAACATGTTACTACTCACTATTACCATCATTTATCAAATCCTCCTTAAAACAATAATCATCTTTTTTCTTATTCCAACAATTACAGCACCCAGCAGCACCGTAAAACTAACCATATCGGCAAGGAAAAGCTTGGAGGTGTCCTTCTTGTTATACCAGTGACCATGGTCAATCCACTGCCTAAAAAGACAAAAACAATTCACTTTTTTCATATAATCGTCATCAGAAACACTTCAATTTAATAATAATAAATTATAGAACAAATGTTATACAAATAAATTTAAAATTTTACCCAATTAAACCACACTAGAAGCAAACATTTTAGCCCAACTAGCCTGAGCAACTCGATTGGTGGTTGTGCCCCATATTTTTCTTTGGCTGGCATGTTCAGGTCGTCAACAAACACGATGCATTTCTTGCCAACAGGTGGACCGTACAAACCCTTCCTTCGTCTATCCAACTTGCCCATTATGATGTCCTGCGTCTGATTGGCTGACGTCCGAGCTGAGAAGTTGATCATGTTCTTTATGAAGCTGTTCCAATTATTTAAACAAATACGTTTAAATCTCTTGCTAATATTAAAATAGTATTGTGATCGTTTTAAAAAGTTCAAAAAAGTGACAAATCGCTGATGATTCGTCCGAAATATTAATTCATACCATAAAAATTGAATGAAAACAACAAATGGCTCACGATTCTTTGGAGAGATTAAAGATGTAGTCGATGGTTATGACAGACTTTCCTGTTCCTGTGGGTCCAACGAACAAGAGGGGAATGTTATGAAGCACGTAGGTGTTCAAGAAGAAGAACTGACGCGCCGTTTCACGCGTTGGTATGATTAGGTCACTGATCTGGACAATTTAAAGAACAATATAAAGTGATTATGGAAATTGCATTTTGAAATTATTTTGGTTGTTTCTATAAACTATGCATGATAAAAAGGTTCAATATTTGCGAGTCTCCATAATTTTAAATAAACAAAAACTTGAATAATTTCAAGTTAGTAATAAATACTTTGGCATTGGAGGGAAAGCTGACGTTGATTTTGTCCAACTTTTCAATCCACTCCACCCAGATTCCACTTGCTTTCTTCTCAAAACAAAAATCATACACCAGGCCACGTTCGGGGAAGGAATTGTTCTGTAAATTTCATCGATGATCATCGTCCTAGCAATTATACTGCGAAAACAAACTCATTCTCTTGAAATGAACTCTAAAAATGACATCATTCAGAACAATATTGCAGCTGTCAAGCGTTTCGGAGTAAGCGGGATAGTCACAAAACATTTATAAGAAATTTAATATAAAATCTGGCAGCTGTAATTTAGACTAATTTGAAGGAAACAATGAAAAGTTTTTTAAAGCACAAGGCACGATTAATTTTTAGTTACTGGTGCCTACTATCTATTTATCTATGCCACAATTTCCATAACTTATTTCTCAAATTGTATAAAAAAGTAATTCATTAATTGATAGCTTTATTTAAAATAAGCATCATAAAAAAATATATAATTAAATAAATAAATGCCAAAAGCTCACCCTAGAAATTTTAGAGCTTTTAGGTTTAGGACACTTGGCATTTAACCCGTAAACGAGATTTCTGAAGAAGGCATCAAACTTTTTCCGAGAATCACCTGACACTGTACTGCCGATTGACCAAACCAGAGCGAATTGAAACAAACCTTGCAGCCACAATGTTATCTGAAATGCATTAAACCATAACAACTCAACTGATAATGAACGGAAATAATAAATGGAAGTTGGTGAGAGAGTTGGAAGTTACCTGAGCGCTTGTGAGTGTCATGTTGGTTGGGTTCTTGTACTCTTGTATGATCTCGTCGAGGAGGGAATGGAACAACCTGATGAACGTGAATACCAGGTGGATGGGAGAAGTACTCAACAACACCTTGCAGTCAGATTTTATGAAGTCTAGACAGGGTTGCACCAACCAATCAAACATATCGGACACCTGGAAATTTAAATTAATTACTTCGTAAAAAAAACACGTTTGAATGAAATTATATCAACTATCATAACTCATTCACCTCTTCAACAAACACTGATAACGTTGAGAAAACATTAAAACCACCCACTCAACACCGTCAGCTAAATATTTTCGACATCCTCATCACCACAACAGACTTGTTGGACGTGGTCAGCTTCAGCCGCTTTAGGGAAGACATGTTCCAGGTAGGAATCTTTGAAAGGCATCCAACCGAGCTGCAGTGGCTCCAAATAAATCATCCCACACCGACTGACTGTGGCTGGCGATGCCTGCTCCAAGTCAGCCGGCTCGAATATCATGTTCATGTTTACCGACATTTGAATTATCTCACCACTCATCAAACACAACTGTGAAATTGAATAAAAAAACCGATGAGATTAATAGTTCCCAGTTTTACTTTGAAATACGCCACAATGAATTAACTGCACACTGAAAGTAAGATGAAAAAAGACGCAATTTTTTTTTGTTAACCTTTTTATTGTCGTCCAGCACGGTGTTCATATTTTCGATCCAAACGGCATCAACAGGTCCATCGAACACAATCCACTTCCTATCTTCCAATGTGTTTATGGCATATTTCCTGAATGTCGTAGCTAACACTCCTACAATTTATTTGATGGCGTTCAGTGATATATACTACAAGTAAAACGTGAAATGAACGCATGTTTAAAAAAACATTCAATCAAAACTGTTCCCAAAAATTGTTGCACTGTAGCATCCAAAAATGGGTTCACCTAAAAACTATCTGAACGATTAAAACATGAGCTTTAAAACCATCAACAACTAAGGTATTTTAATTTGGAAGTAATAAATAGAATGCTGACCATCAGTCCATTCATGAGAAACAAGATCAAACTGTCCATACAACTGTCCCATGGTTATTGCTTTGGGATTGATTATTTTGTAAAACACCTAAAAAAAATTTAAATCTCAATTTCACTTTAGTTGTACTGCAAAATATCAGACTACTCAAGTTCATAATTTAAGCAAACAATTATATTCATCATATAGGAATCAGTCGTACATACAATCGGAGGTATGCAACAACACAAATTCGACCTGGTTCTCGAGGGGTGGGTCCATCAGGGAGAGGTCAGTGAGGGCACCAGCCAGCACTTGGTAGGCCTTTGTTTTGCCTCCCATTGGTTCTCCAACGATCATCAGACCGTGTCGAACCAATATCATCTCGTATATCTAAAAACATGTCGCTTTATATTTAATTTACAGCGTTAAATAATATGCTTTAATCAAACTTGTTTTTTAACTTTCCATATAAATTTAAAATTAAAAATTTTCTTCTTAAAAAACAGTTTCAAAAAATAATATTTTAATAAACATAAAATTCGAAACAAAAGTTTCATAAAAAAAAACTATAACAGATTGCGACGAATCAATAACAAACGGACCTGAGTAATTTTGCTGATAAACCATGGCACGGGTTGAAGTTCGTTTGAAGCAATCCTGTTCTTAACGGCGGTGAAAAAGTCATCAAAATCAGGGTGGGTGGCCTTCACTCCTGGAAACAAATCGGCAATGATCCCCTCAAACAATGGAATGTCCTAACGAGTATTAAGTCCAGATTTTAATAGCCAACTTTCTACTGCACACAACGGCACGTATAACGTTGCAACTTGTAACGTACCTGAGCGAGGAACTTGGGTAGGTTGACGTCCATGAGTGCCTTCAATAAAACAACACTCTCATTGTGGTCCGGGTACTTCAACTTCAAGTTACCAGCTGCCGTTAAAACGGATTTGACGGCTCGCATTCCGTAATCGTAGTGGTGCTGGGATGACAACTGCTCCGAGCACAGCTTATATGTTGCCACTATCTTCTGAGCCAATCTGAAATTGTTGAAAAATTTAACGCAGATAAAGATATACAGCGGCATTTAAACATTTACAATCAATTTGTTGTGTAGACAAAGTGAGGAGCTCCATACCCATAAAATTAATATAAAATTTTGATCTAAAACAATTTTGTCTAATCTTGCCACAACGTAGTTATATATTTTTAAACACATCACATACCGTCAAGAACATGCTAATAATTTTTTAACGTTTTCAATTAACGGATTTAACTTTTAAACGTATTAACAGCATACCCTCTTGCATTGACGAATCCCAT
The DNA here is from genome assembly GCF_000326865.2 of Helobdella robusta. Lineage (NCBI taxonomy): Eukaryota > Metazoa > Annelida > Clitellata > Rhynchobdellida > Glossiphoniidae > Helobdella > Helobdella robusta. The sequence continues at coordinate 5,337,006 of NW_008704501.1, forward strand.
GGAGTACAAAGAAATCTCGCCTATGAGCGCATAGTCTGGCACCATCATTGCAACTGTTCTAAACAGAACCTTCAGTCAAGTTATTTGATATCAATATTTTAAAAATTTATAATGGAACATTTGTAATCAATAAAAAATCCTCACACATTAAAGCTTATACTAATAAGAATTAATAATATATAACATATAATATATAAAGCTGCCGATAGAAAAATTAAACATGTTTATATTAGAGCACTTTCGTGAGAAACGGGTTGAAATATGTGTTACTTTCAAGTTATCAGGAAGTTCTTGTCTGCCTGCATACCCGGGATTCATGGTGATGAAGATGGCGCAAGTGTTATTCAACATCAAGTCAGTTCCTAATGCAAACGTATCAAGTAGTAGTCTCAAAGAAGATAGTAATGAATTAAAATCACCGTCACCATCAATCAATTTTGAGACTTACCTTCGAATAAAAATCTCTTAACATTTTGGGCAATGGCTGTTTGAATGCAGTGAATCTGTTGTGCCACAACACTAAGTACTTCAACTTCAATCCTGTTGAACTCATCAAAACAAGCCCAGGCTCCTGACTGCGCCAGTCCTTTGAAAAACTTTCCCATTGCTTTGTAATCTAACCCGTCAGAACAGTTGAAGACCACACACTTCAAAGTAAACATCCATAATTCAATTATTTATTACTTTCACAATAAGATTACCAACAATATATAATTAGATCAAAGATAACAACTTGTACCTATTAAAAAAGTTATGAATATATGTATGTGCAACCTGCTTAGCAACAGCTTTGGCAAGGTCTTTGGAAGTTTCAGTCTTTCCAGTACCTGCAGGTCCCTCAGGTGCTCCTCCGAGGTTCAACTTCAACGCCCCCATCAATGTTCTCAATTGAAAATAGTGGTTGTTGTGTTATTGCAACAAGTGGATGAACGTAAGTTAAACAATGCTGGTAGACATAAACAGAAATAGATGTAATTTAATGAAATGTGATCAGACCTACCTGTAACATCTGTCCGTCAGTGGAGTGATGACGAGTCTCGATGTGTTGCCCAGATATTCGTAACCATAGACCAGGTTCGTCGTTATCATCTGCACGTACAACTCCTTTTTGTCCCAATAATATCTGCATCGTTAGGCAAACTACTTTTGAGATAAGAATAGAAATTTAAATATTTAACTTTTGTTGCAGTTGCAGTATCAATCGTCCGAATGTTTGAAAACTTTGATATAGTAACAATTAATAAAATAATTTATTTAAACAGATAGACGGACATTGAAGCAGTAATCAGACCTGAGTTGACTCAGCCAGTTGAAATCATGATAACTGTGTATCTTCTTTTCAATGAGATTGAGAACAACGTCACGAGCTGTTTTTAATTTAGTAATTTCCATATAAGTTAAATGTATACGATACTGCTAGCTAAACAATTCGATCCGCTAAACAAAGAATCATTCTCAGCAAACTCCATCGACATTAGGTACAAGATTAGCGACAAACACTCTATCCATACCGTGTACATCAATCACAATGAGAGCCCCCAACGTTATCCTGGTTCCTGTCGTTATCACATTTCCTCTCACCAACTCTACTATTTCCTCAATCTGTCTGTTGCACTGTTTAGCATACGCCTGAAAAACAAAATCATAGTGTCAACTGACATACACAGAATATACATTTATTATAATACACATCAACAAACGATGGAACGATCATTAGTGGCGTAATTGTCTTGGTCATTATTTTGGTATAACTAACAGTCAATCCTTGCGGGCCTTTGAATGAATTGCTGACTTCCATGGTCCAATAGGCTGACCCAACGCAGATGACCACTTGCCCTGGCCACTCAACCACCCACTCTTTTCGTGGTGTTGAAGCATAAGCGTCGAACGCCTCACCAACCACCTTCTTCACGCTGTTCACCATCACTTCCTCCACCTGAAGCAACCACTTCTCCACCATACCCTGGCGTAAATTTTTAAGAATATCAAATTCACAGTGTAATAAGAAAAAGCAGATATTTTTTTAGAAATTGAAAAGTGAAAATTTGTTCATCATCGTTAAATAAAATAAAAATTGAAAAATTATCTCATGAAAAAAAGTAAGCATCAAAGTTACGATGACCAAACCTTGGCCTTTGCAGTGGATATTTTCTGATAGAAGCTGACAGATTCGTTCTCAGAAGACACCATCTCAAGAATCTCTAGATCTTGGTTGAATTCCAACTTGGCGATTCCTTCAAAACATTTTTTCAGGTGCGGCTGAACTCGCGTTGGATCCTTTGTTTCTGACAAAATCTCCAACAATTCGTCGTTCGATAAGAAGAAAAATCTTTGAAACGTCGTCGGTACAAATTGAGATTGTTAATTATTTAGATTTTAAAATGTATAGGGAGTTGAAATAATTTGGTCTGAAAGAAATTTAAAAAAAACAAGTTTCTCAAATTGTGAAAAAATTGAATAACTAAAAATGTAATTATTAAATTACAAATGCTGGCGCGTTAACTTTAACCTTATTAGAATTATAAAAGATTAAGTCAAGATAATCATTAAAAACTAACCTTGGGAAGAACAATCTCTTCTTCTCTAGATAATTATTCAGACCTTTCTGAACATCTTCCAACAACGCATTGGCCTCAATCAACTTCTTCAGCATGTTGGGCTGACCGGTGGCCACCAAGCATCTCTTGTCCTTCGCAGCTCCATACATAACCTCCTTCCATATGCCATCTACTATGGCAAACTTCTGGCCTTCCTCTGGCATTTGAGCCATTATGTCTTCAGAACTGAATATGGGCTCTAAGTACAACCAAGTAGCTTGGCACTGACGATATATTAATAAATAATTTGTTTAACACAAATCAATTAACGAGTAAAATAAAACAGCTAAAATTTTTCTCATTTGAAAGCAAATCTAAATAAATGTATTAACCAACCTTTAGCCAATTATCTAGAATGTTCTGCATAGATACAAGTTTAGATTCCCAATCTGTGATTTCGGCTTCAAGTGGTTTAATGAACGAAGATCCTTTCATCGTCTGCGCCTTGATGATGTGGTCATCCAGCAACAGCTGGATATCATCAATGGCAGAAAGAATGTACACCTCCTAAAGAATGAATGATTTGAATTTACACATATTCAAATTTAAACAATGTCGTAAAACGAGTTCAGACAACTAACGGTATCTCTGTACATGACCAACTCAAACTGCAGGTTCTGCCACTCACTGACCATCTTATTCAAATTCTTTTCCAAAGTGTACTCTTTTGCGGCAGCTGCTCCAATCTCTTCCAATCTGAATTGATCAAAGCAATTCGGAAATATAAGTGTAAAGATTTTTAATTATTCAATAACATGTTTGTGCTATATCAAAAATTCTCACTTAAATTTGGCATTTCAAGAATTATGAGATTTCAACAAGTTAATTATTATGCGTAAAACAATTAAAGCATTGGATTGACAATATGGTATGGAACCGTTAATAAAAATGTTCACCAACTTATCAACATAAATCATTAATCCATAGTCAATCATTTGAGCCAAGGAAACATCTGGTCCAGGTTTCAAGTCAAACCCTACTATATCGCTCATCTGAATGAAACATGATAATGTCAGAAATTTTTTTATAATAAGATCAACATAAAACTGAAAATAAAACGTTTATTCAATGGAACGAGACCAAAATGAAATAACCAGTGTTCAAAAAAAATAAAATATTGGTTCCAGCAAACGTTATAAGCTACTTTAAATTAAATAAAAATACTCACAGCCTGCCAATGCCTCTCTCTGATTCCTGGGTTGCTGATAACATTAAGTAACGGTAAATTGATTTTGAATTTTTCAATCTTGTTGCGAAATCGTTCAGCTACCGTTCGAGGGCCAGCATCAACAAATATTTTTGTCAGCTTGTGCATCACTCTGAACATTTCTGCTAACTCGTCGTTAACAACATCTGCCATCACATTCCTGAATGGACCTTTGCAAGAAAAATAATTTAACGACTAAATCTTTTTCTAAACTTTTAAAGATTTTAAAATAAAAACTCAAACCGTTCAGCCATATTTCACTTTTGATAGTGAAGTTCAGCGCATTCTTCCAAAGTTTCTCATAAGGATCCTTAGCCGCAAACATTTGATTGAGTATCGGGAACTTGGATTCCTCCCACTCCAGCAAACTTTCATCGAAGTTGATCGCCACCAGCTCATTTCTGGCATCAACGAGATTATCCGTGATGCGAGTCAATATGTCTACATTGATCTTCATCTCGTCAAGACTTGTTATCTGGTGATGTCGTACGATGTGATAAAAGTAACAATATTAAATAGACGATGTTACGTAGAGATACTTTTTTTTAACAGCACACATTTGAAATAATAAATCAAGTAGTTGATGTAGGAATATAAATAACACTGAAAACACTGAAAACATAAAAACACACACTCGACTGAACCCCATGAGTTATGTCAAAAAGATAAAACAAAATATGTAGAAAACTGGGCAAGCCCAACAAAAAATAACTTCGTGGCCAATCACACGCAATAAGTGAATGGAATAAATTACTAATAAAAAAAACACGCAAAACGCATATTGAATAATAATACCAATAATTCAAATGTTTGAACAAAAAAACATAAAATAAACTAGGTAAATAAAAATGACTAAAAATAGACGAGACACACAAAAACCAGGTGAGAATTGCACTCCAAAAGTTTACTAGTGACCAAAACAGGCTACTTTATGTACTAACTACTACACTTGTCTATAACGTTCACAAATTTACAGTTATTTATTCATTTCATTTATCTCTATATATTGGAAAAAATAATATTTCACTAAATTTTAAGTTAAATATGGAAAAAAGGAACATTGTAATGCATTATATACAGCAAATAACATGTATAGTACTAGCGGATACAAAAAATAGCAATATTAGATTTTGTGACGTTAACAATTTAGTAGAAACCCTAACCATCATTCTCTGCAGGTCGGTGGTGTGTTTTAAAAAAAAATATTAACTTCTTGAATATTAACAATTCTCATTTGAGAGCCTAAAACATTTGCTACATAAAAAAATACAAACCAACCATTTTCTGTTAGCGTGTTAGGACAAATAAACATGAAAATATAAGTTTAAGGTGTATTATGAATAAGATATATGTTACGTCAAAACACATTATTGTTAACGTGTTATATCTATATTTATTTCAAAATATTTTCATCAAATAAAAATAGTATTTAAAAATGATAAGATAAAATTATTAATTGAGATTTTGAAAACCTCCTTCTTCCTAAATGTTTCAATTTCTTTATTGATGTCGTTAAGTTTTTGTCGGAAGTCTTCAACCTGCTTCTGCAGCCTTTCCTCACACTTATCTCTGTAGATGTTTAACATGGTTTGCGCGTTGTCCAGTGTGATAACAATGTTGTCCGGCCAGTTAAACAGGCTGCAATGCAACTTCAGATCTTCGACTTCAACAGAAAATATTTTTATTAACAATTTTCAAAAGATCCTAAAATTTAAGTTCAAAGTATTTTAAAGTACAATGAAATAACGTGAAACGTAAAATATGAGTTATTCGAGCGAAAGCTCATGACAAGATGAATGGTAAACGAGACCTAATAATATGGTGTTTTCAAGAAGGAACATTATCCGTTGAGAGGCTTCTCCTATTTGCTCCTTCAGTTTGTACAATGTTATATCTTGGCACTGAAAATATTGAAAATTGCAGGACACGGCAAAATGAACTATTTTATTCGAAGAATCAATTTGCATTTGCAGCAATTAATTAATTAATTAATTAATTATAATAATATTCAGAAATTTTTAAAGCAAATCGTAGAGACTGAACAAATGAGCAAAATGCAAACGGTTCTGAAGTATTTGAGGGAGTTAACAAGATCCTCAGTGGTTTCTGGTATTTGAGTGACCTTGTCAGACATCTCTTCATAACTCTTGCATATACTTTTAAAATTTTTCATTCAATCAAAAAAATGTCTTCTCATTGAATCATATAATACATTGGCAAAAATTTTAAAAATTGGTCTTAATAAAAGTTTGAACAAACATTCTACAAAAAAAAACTTTAACCTAGATTCAAAATAACTCAAGAACTAAATAAATTCAATTGAAATAAATTAAAAACTGTGTGATGAAATTAATTAAGCAAATAAAAATAATAAAAGAAACAAAAAGTTAGATGCCTCTTATTGGTCTCTCTGTTCTCGTCGACAAGAAATTGCAGCAGATGTTCTTGCAGTGCGTTCGTTTTCTTGAAGAAGATATCATTGATGTCAAAGCAATCGAGACACACCAAATTCATTGGCACTGTTACTCTCAGTGACGCCAACTCGTTCTTTAAGTTTTGGATGTTTTGTAGTTTCTAACGATAATTGAGAATAAGTTTAATTGATAGGATGACATCATGAGGAAAAATTGATTCATCTGCTTTGTTAACTTGAAAATTTTAAAAATCTGCCTTAGAAAGAAACTGAAGAGAACCTCGTTAAACTTTTCAAGTGATTGAGGCTGGTTAGTGAAGGATCTTATTTCATTTTTGGCTTGATCCCCCACAAGTTCCAAATATTTTGTATATTCTGCTATGTATAACTTGGGACCAAGGGTGTTCTTCCGAAATATGCTGACAGCTTTTTCAACGTATCTTGTAACAATCGATTCCTTAAATTTGATTGATTTAATCGTCATGGATAGATAGTTGAGATCTGGGAACAATTTGTGGTCCACCTGGCGAGAGTTTTCGTTTTTTGTTACAAACTCACACAACAATTTATTATCAAAATTTTTAAAATCTTATCGTATTTTATTTTTTTCAAGTAACCGTTTTTCAATAAAACAAAAAAAATCAAACTCTGGGTATGCCCTCGGCGCAGTAGATAATCTCCCTGATAGATGCAATGATATTTTCCTCAACCTCATCAAACAATGGATAGAATTCAATCTGTAGATCTTGCACGCGAATCTTGAACAACAAACACGACTTCATGAGGAACATGGAATCGTTGAAAGGTGGCTGAAAATCATTTCCTGCCTACAAGGCGCAAACAAAATGGCAGAACAGAATTACAGAATTAAAATATTAATAACCAATTCATTTGAGAGCTAATAAACCAATTAACTTCCAGAAAAAAAGACCAGAAAAAACTAACGCAGATTCAGCATAAGAGTGTTTAACACGAGTTAAAAAGAAGTGAGAACAAGAAGACGATCGTGGACCGGAGCGTTTAGGTTTAATTAATATATCTGATACGCACTTAGGAAATAATTTCAATTGAGACTTATACATTTCTATATTTTATAGGCAGCCAATGCAAGAGAACAAGATGTGGAGATATATGAAAAAAGAAAGGGGCACGAGCAACCAGACGAGCGGCAGAGTTGAAAACTTTACTCAAAAGATAGAGTGTAGAATCAGGTAGACCATAGTAGAGCGAGTTACAATAATCAATCCTAGATAAGACTAACGAAATAACAAGAATAAGAAGAGTAGGATCGTCAAGAAAAGGCAAATATTTTTTCATTCCACAATTCCACATAGATGAAAATAAGAACTTCTAGCAATACTATTAATCTGAAAAGAAAGAGACATGCTAGATTCAATGATAAAGCCTAGACTACGAATTTTATAAGAATCAGGTAAAATAAGATAATAGAAGGAATAGTAATAGTGTTTAGATTTATTAAAACAAATTAATTAAAACATAGAAAAATTAAGTTTAAGACACATTGAGTCAGACCAAGCGATAATTAAAATTGAAAAAAGACATTGTAATGGTTTATGAAGAATACAATGGTAGTCTTATAAACACAGATAATACTTAATTGCAAGAGATGAACTTACGGCATAATCCTCAAAGAAGGCCAAATACTCATCCAGAGACCTGATGACCAGCGATCTGAGTTGCAGAGACATGAGGGCAGCAATGCAGGAAAAAAATTCTTGAACCCTCACAGTCGATCCGTCGTCTGTTCTCGGAACCATGAACTGCCACAACGACCTCATCTCTATCAATATATCCGCCACTGTTGGAACCCAGCTGCGTGTAATTCGGTCGCAACTTATTAGCGATGTATTGGTGTATTAATTACATCTAGGCAACTTGTAACTGCAGTTTAAACAGATAACTCCATATACGATAGTTAAACTTAAAGATTGTTTTGAAACATTAAAAAAAGAAAGAAAATGAAACATTCCTCTAATGAAAAAAATTATTTAAGTTGAAAATCTCAAAAATTTAAATTAAATAAAATGTTTGATGTATTTTCATGAACAAGTAACATTTCAAGGGTGGTCCAAAAATATTACAAAATATAAAATCGAATTTGATGAGGTTACTTCTTTTTGAGTTGCTCCCTCATGTTCCAGCAACAATCCTCAATGTATTTCTTCATTTCTGCTGGCAGCATTGGTAAATTGTTGTTCAACAATCCTTCTTTGCTTATAAATTTTGTGTTGGAATATCTGTTGAGAGTAAACGTTTTCACTTTCAATGAAGTAATTTCTACAGAAATGAATGTAAACAAAAATTGAAGCTGGACGACAAACACACATACTCTTTGACCCAAAGCAGCTGCAGTCTGTCCATAATGGGGTTCAACAGTTGCAAGTGATTTTTAATGAAGTGGGAGATGGACTTCAACTTATCATGCCACGGAACTGGAGCACGAATGACTCTGCAGCGCAATTACAAAGTGGTAACGACATTAATGATGATGCTATAGATGATGATGTTAATGCTTTAGACTATAAATAAGATGGTAATAAATGATGTTGATGACGACAACGACGATAATAAAAAAACTCACCTGACAGGCCATTGCCATGGAGTCGCATGTATATTCAGTCTGGTTCGTTGATTTGGGTCCTCCAGTATGTAGTTTACTGTAACATTAATTAAAAAAACAAAATTAAAATTATTTAAAATAATTAAGCCTGTGTTATTATGAAAATTAAAGTTATGAAATTAACCTATAGAGATCTTCAAACTGTTTTTATAATCTTCCAGCACTTCCTTTTCCAGCTCAGCAGTCCTGCTCCTGAGCGCCACTGGAAAGATGAGTTGTTTGAAATTGTTCATCTGATCAGGAAGCATGGGAGCCAGCATGTTTTCGGGTATCATGTTGGTGATGTAATAACTGTACCTCTGATTTATTGTCATTTTCATTTTTATGAATATTTAGATGGATTATTTAAACAAAATCACGAGATGAATGAATGAAATATTATATGCAAACTTCTCTATCGTTAGCAGACATTTCATTGAGTGGGTTGGTATGTTCTTTGTGCATGACGCTGATCACTTCCATCTGTTCCATGGGAGTCATTGATCGACTTGTTGGCCTCTTCAACTCTGGACCACTTCTACCAAAATTTTATAAAAATATTTTTTCTAACATCTCATGGTCTACATTGAAAATTTCAATTCCTACTTTTTTCGTACTTTTGTATTCTTCTTAAAACGATTTTGATTTGCTAGAACTGAAAAAATCCAAAAAATCCAATTGAAAATAATGAATCAAACTATATGAAGATAATAAATTGTGTTAAAATGTGCAAAAAATTGAGTACCAGATGGTCTACTTTTCTTCAACCATTTTGACATTTTTGGATTCTGAAGTGATGGTGTATAATTGCTAGCAATAGATTGGCTGGGTGTTGCACAATATGCATTTGTTTGAAATGGAGCCGCTAATGTCCATGACATTTCATTTATTATTGGAGGATACAAGGTCCTCTCCCACATTTTCTGAAATTTTTAAAAATAAGTTGGAAAAGTAAAACGCATTTCTTAAAACGAAATAATATTCACTTCATATAATTTAGTTTTTGTGGAGCATTCATCCAGATCAGGGAACAAAGGATGTTTTGAGTCAAACTGACAATTTTTCTGTAAAAATTAAAATTTTAGTCGTACACTATGCAATTAAAATTAAAAAATGAGTAGTCAACCAAACAGGTAGCTAAGCTGCTGTTTCAAGTCTCAACAATGAACAAATAAACCAATTTAAGAGATTGTAATTACTGTAACAACAAATAATCAAAAATTACTTTGCGTGAATCTCTATCCATGTTAATGTTGAAATAATTCTATTTTGTTACCAAATCAATCAATCAATTAAGTTTTTGTACAATTTTAAACTTTAAGTTTACAGGTAAGACTATCGGTTGCTAAGCAACCTTTTTTATTAAAAAGATCTTACATGCCGTCGTCGAAAACCTATGTTTGGGCTTTTTAACTATATTATCTATTAGGTATTGATTTTATATTGATTTTATTCTTTCAATAGTACTTTGTGGTGTTATACTTGGTACTTTAAAAAAAATCCGCGTTGGCTACAACCATATTCATATAATTCAACAATCTAATCTATATTTTTAGCTGGATACAACACAATATGACGAAGCAAACATTATCAGGTAAGTGTTCAGATCAAGTAGTATATTTCGATTCTTGAGTGTGTAATCTAATGTTAACCTTTAACTATCTAATTAAAGGGAACATCAAAATTTGTATATACGTCCAGAATACCCAGTATAATACATTTCCGGTAATATATAAAATCTGGAACATCCAGTTATTTTAGAATCATGATAAATGATATGGTTAAATAAAACCAGTGCATATAAAATGATAAATCCAAATCAAAAATGTTCATTTAATGGATGTTATCAATTTTAAGATCATTTTGCATACGTTTTCTTATTACACCTTTTATATATTTTATTTATTGTATTGCACTTCATGAAATCTCACACGAAAGCGGATACAACCATGGATGCAACATTAAATGGTTTGAAACACATATCCATCGGTTACACTGTTAGGTTTAGCTTTGTTAAATAACTATTAAGTCCAAATCATGGGATTGTAGTTGTAACGTGTATTTGTATTATATAGTAATTTAAGTAGCACATTAACATGCTTACCAGCCATTTGTATTTTAATACAAATTATTTTAATCAAAATACGAATATTATATAATTTAATAAATCTTATTCGAAGTGTATGTCACACATGACATACACGCACACACACAACATATACTCACGCACGCACACTCGCACGCACACACACACACACACAAACAAACAAATCTCTCACGTGTATTTAATACGCTGTAGTTGTCAGGAGTTTAGTAGGAACAGGGGGTACCCATGCATTTGAAATTGGATCAACCCGTGTTTGAGAAAGAAGATGCCTCAGTAACGTAACTAACTAACTAACAAGCAAGCAGTAACTTACATTACTAGGTGACTCTGTCTACTAACTCTGAGTCTAACTACGTTAAAAAAAAAGAAAAAAAGGACACGAAATTATTTATTATTCAAATTTGACTTTTTGCTTCTTACTTAGCTTGGTTTCTAATTCTAACTAAATAATTTAATTTTTATAAATCTACTGGTTAAAAAACGAACAGAATGGCCACTTGGCATATAAAATGTTAATGTGATAATTAATTAATAATTAATTAAATATTAAATAATTTATTGATACCAGATTTTAGTTAGTAACACTCAAACACTACAAGTGAGTTTCCACAAAATTTTTTTTAATAATTACATTATATTTAATTAATAATTTATTATTAAAATTAATTAAACTTTAAGTTTTAAATTATACTAGCCTAACCCCCCCTAAATAAAATGCTTTTTAATAAAAAGTTCTTATGATAGTATAAGTATAGTTATTGTAGTAATGATTATTCATTCATTTTAATTAAATTTAATAATCAAATTATTTCATGTTTTGTTTATTATATTTTAGCTCTAAACCTAAAGAAGCCTAACAACAAGCAGCAATTCAAAGAATGTGTGCAGGACTGCAAAATGTTTGTGGTTCTGTTACTGTGGAAGACTTGCCGGATTTAGTTTGGTTCAATATATTTCAATACCTAAAAGTTGCTGACATCTTTTGCATGATTCAGTGTCATGCTTCACTGGCAAAGGTTTATTCTACTTATTCTTTGGGGTTTGTTATTAATGTTATTGAACAAATATTTAATTATATATTAAATTAATTAAATGAATCAGTGTTTCAATTTGGTTTTATTCAAAGTTTATATTTTTGTTAATGCCTTGAAGATGCTTCAGGCTTGGATGGAAAGATGAAAGAACTTCTAAATGTTTCAAGAATTTTTTGCAACATCATGGCTCATTTTTAGAAAAATTACATTTGAATGGATGTTACTGGATGAAAGATGACATTTTAAGAACTATACCAACACACTGTATTAATTTAATAAAGTTAGATGTAATTGGATGTAATTTTTCCAATACTTTGCTATTGAAAACATTGGACAATCTTAGAAGTTTACAAGATCTATCATTTACTTATAAACAATTAATAGAACCAGAATCCTTAACTCGCAATATAAAATCTAGCTTACGTAAACTGAAACGGATGTTCATAAACTACACTCTTCTTTCAAACGATGTTTATATTTGTGTGTTACTTCGGCACTGTTTAAATTTAGAAGATTTAGACATTCGTGCCATAACACCTCTGTATAATAATATAGCTGCTACTTACTTTAAATCTATGACCAAGCTTAAATCTTTAACTGTTAAAGAGGATGCTTCCTGCTCTTTTTTTGACATTTTTTGTTTGGATGCATTTAATATTTGGGAGAAATTGGTTGTATATTCCAATGTTTCTCGTTATCCAAACTGGGAAGTATTACTAAACACTTCAAATTTGACAGAGCTTGAATGTTTTGATACATGGACTCTCGACATTTTTCCATTAAAGTGCCAGTTGCCTAGATCTCTAAAGAAGCTGTCACTTGCAGGCATAATGTTGGTTACCAGTGCTGATGTTTTTGATCAATGCTTAAATTTAGAATCTTTCAATTTATATGATACAGTTGTCAGAAGTAGTCAGGATACGAGCAAAGTATTTAAAAACTGTTTTACGAAATATTTTCTCATAACCGTTGATAAAAACATATCATTTTTAAGTATTGTGTTTTATTGCCAAAATCAAATTGTGAGAAATTGGAGCATATAAATTTGTTTTCACACGTAAATGGAGGATGTGATTTGATTTATCATGAGGATGGTTCATCAGCGAACAGTATGTTACAGCAAGAAATAAAAGAATTTTTGTCTCAATTAAAATCAAGTTAGATAACTTCATAATAAATTACTATTTTTGTTGAACAGTGAACAATAGAAATTTATTCCACTACATATGTTTGACTAAATGTATTCTTTGTTGAAACTGCTCATTTGATTGAGCATTTATTTTAAATTGATCATAAAAAAACTTGTAAACTTTAAAAATGAATCTTTTCTTTCATTTGAAATGAAGAAGTGCACGATGATAATGATATATAAATGTTTAATTGGTCAGATTTAAAGTCTTTATGCTTACCAATTTGCTTGTTTTCTCAAAGAAATATTTCTGATGGACAACCTGCGGCCAAGATTGCACGCATCTCGGTATGTTGGGGCAAAAATGTTTTAGTCTTCAGTTTAAAATGCGTTAATTCTTGTAGGGCCGCAATGCATCAAGAGTGTCCAGGATACATTCTGTTGGATCCGACACATTACATAACATAATCGTTCGTAACCATGGCAACATTACGCATTTGGAACTGATTGGAGTTGAATTTAAATCATTAATAACATATCCAGAAGGGACAAAGTTCATAAGAAGGTAAATGACTGTTCTCATATTATCAATTCAATTTTAAATGTTCCTTCTGTTACCACAAAATGCATTTAATAGTAATAGGAACGTAAAAATACTATATTGCTTCAAACAATTATTGAAAACTTGTGTCTGAATATTGCAGATGTCATCATGTGTACGATGATGAGATCAGATTTGTTTCTGAATTAAGGCATCTAATATCTCTGACCTTAGTTGGAGCTTACAGTACGATTTTGTTTTTAAATAACTCTTTATGTTCCCAATCTCTTTTATGCTGATAATAATTTCTTCAGAACTGAGCGGATCAGTATGGCCACAAATTGCTGAGAATTGCACCGATTTGAAAATATTGAACGTTGCTGATCTAGGTCCGGCTCTCTCGACTAATAGCTTCAGTCATGCTTTACAAAAAATGAACAATTTAAAAGATTTGAGGTTGCTTTTTGATTTGGATACTATGATTTAATATGTTTATGCAAATGTAGTTTATAATATATCATATTCATTATTAAAAGTAGAAAATAAACGAAATAATTTTTTATAAAACAATCAATACTAACAGAATTGAACAGTCGCAACTCAATCTGAATGAGATATTTTTTGCTAGCCTTAAATTATGCACGTCCTTAGAAAGACTAGTCATTATCTCAGATGGTACTAAATTGGAGCATAAGAATCTTCTAAACGATATCGTTATTGTTAGTGCACTTTTAAGAATAGTTAATCCAACTTTGTTTTCAGAGTAACTCATTATTCCTCTAATCTTTGACTCTCATAGATATAATATGTGATAATATGTTAACCATAGTAAAACATTTTAAATTAATTTCAAAATGAGATTAATGAAAATTTTAGAACTTTTTCGAATTTTAATATCGAATGTAAACTCGTGCAAGGACTTGAACGCTGATCGTTGTTGGTTGGGAAAACTATGTTAACGAAAATTCATCGTCTATATATTACAGATGCCATCTTTGCTAGTTTTACATGTATTCACCTTAACGTCGTGGGCCTCGATCAGACCTATCCTGAAACCATTTGTTAAAAGGTATCCGTTGATTTGTTTATGAATGAACTTTAATATTCTACCAGGTGTCATTCATCACATTAACTCACCATTCAGTTTAATGTGACATTAAAATGACATTGTTATAATGTTTTTTTTAAGGGCTAAAATGGATAAACCCTCAATGAATATTTTTATATGTTCATTGGTTACCAATGAATTCAAGGTTGATTTACTACATCGTAACTTACCAAACGTGCATTTCAACGAATTAACAGGATTCCGTTCAAATGTTGCATTTGTGATATAGAACCAGGATTCCGTTCAAATGTTGCATTTGTGATATAGAACTTTTTCAATCTTTTTGATGCAATTATGTTGTTATTAGTAACAATAAATGCATTATATATCCAATATAGTATTCACTGGATGCCATACATAGCTATGAATTTTTAACGTTTGCTCAAGCGGTATTGTAATGCCTGTTTCGTTTAAGCAAAAGCTTGTTCGGAAACTTATAAACCGGTTAATTTCTGCTTGAACCTGTTTACATTTCGAGTATACGACAATTAATACAACAGACGGAGTTTTATTGACTGTAAGCACATATTATTTAAATTTTCTGCAAATTCTAAGTTGTAATTTACATTGTAACAATAAACCAAAACTGATTGGAGTGTGTAACTTAATTACTGGATTGATAAATTATCGTTTCTAACATAAAAGAAATTTGTTATGTATGTATAATATCGTATTGCAAAGTTGTCGAAATGAATGGCTGCGCTATTCCGTATACTCCGATTGCCGTTGACTTTTGGAAGGTGCGTCAGTCACCAAGGATAAAATTGTTTTTCGCATCTCATGCCCACATGGATTCGTCTTCTGGTTTAACTCATACTTGGTCTAAATCGATCTATTGTAGTTCAATCACCAAGAAATTGCTCATCTACAGATTATCGGTGAATAATTATTCGTTGATTACTTTAATTTAATAACTTCGTTGTTGATATGTCGTTTGCAAACTTTGTAAAGTTAGTGGCGTCCTCTGATAATATATAATTTTTCGTTCAAACTGCGTATTTGAACAGAACTACTTCTTTTGACTAAATTCATTTACTCCTATGTTTTTTGATATTAATATTTATATAAGTTATTAAAATGTCTAACTATTTAATTGTTTTATTTTACCACTTATAAAATTAGGTCAAAGCCGATATTATACATGAACTAGAGATCAACGTTCCCAATATAATTAACCTAAACGAGGATGAGAAAATGGTCGTTACTTGTTTCGACGCCAACCACTACCCAGGCTCGGTCATGTTTTTATTTGAAGGTTATTTCGGCAGAATTTTATACACTGGAGACTTCAGGTATCGCGACGAGATGTTTGGTGCCTGCATGAAGTCCTTGCTCTCGACACCTGTTGACGTTCTCTACCTCGACAACAATTACTGCAATCCAAAGTGCTTGTTTCCTTCGAAATCTGATTGCGTCGCCCAGATAATAAATTTAATAAAGAACAACTACCGATCAAAAATAATTTTGGGGATGAACGCGCTTGGAAAAGAAGATTTACTGTATTTTCTTTCAAATTATTTCAATTGTTCCATTAAAGTAAATGAAGATAGATTGAAATTGCAGAGTATTTTGTATGAAAATAACAAAACTTCCATCTATAGTCAAACGTCGAACACTCCAAACATAGAAGTTATAACTTTAAATGAGTTGGATAACGCAATTAAACACATTAATGAGTCTTATATTGTCATTATTCCTACAGCGGCTTTCATGATATCGGCTGATTACCAGCTATTTAAAAACAGGCCTTTCATTCATATGATACCGTATTCTGGTCATTCTTCTTATACTGAACTTGTCCATTTCGTTTCGAAAATTCGTCCTCGAACTGTTATTCCCATCACAAAACCGGTTTTCAGCGAACCTTATGTCAGTGCATTGATTGACAGATATAATTTAGATTGTTTCCAGACATTTATGGACAAGAGTCCAAAACACCATTATCACATTCCTAAGTCCATTTTAGAAATAATGAACCAAAATAGTAAAAGATCAAAAAAAAGAAGAAACATACCTCTAGAAATTGTTACCGATTTGGTGATTGCGAAACGATCTACACCGAACACAAATAAAAATGACATTTTGAATGAAAAAACGGATTTATTAACTTGTAAAAAACAATCAAGCATTGTAAAATGTTTCAGACCTTTCAAAAAAGAAAATGAAATTAATATTAAAAAGTGTCTTTCAGCAGAACATTTGACGAAAGCAACTTGCTCGTATTTGTTCAGAACCAAATCAACTGAATTTAAAAATAGAAAGCTCAAAATCGATTGTGTCGTGAATTGTCCACGTTCAAATTTGAAACGATGTCACAGAGCTAGGCTTTGCAGCCCATCTCGTTGTCAAACAGTTTGTCGACATCACGATGATATTGATGAATTTATTTATCAGCAACAATCTAAAAGGAAAATGTTATCCACGAACGAAGCTTTTTTAAAAGTTAACATCTCATGCAATTTCAATCAACCAACATCCTCTTCCAATTTAGTTGAAAGCAAATCTTCATTTGAAACAATTGATAAAAATGATGCAATTACCGCTGTCACCATAAACAAAGAAGAAAATATAGTTTCTGGTGCTGCCCTTTCCGATAATGCTAACAATACTAACTCGATTGAAAAATGGATTTACACGGCACCTAAAAAGCAATGGAGAGATAAGTTCATCAACACTTAGACTTTTTGATTTGTCATCTTGTGTGCATTTTAAAACATTAACAGTTAAAATTTTCAGGCCCCAATCATTATTTCTTTTTATCCCTTTATATTGATATTTGTCATTTATCATTGTCTTTGTTGCGGTGACAAAGTACGTATCTTTAATGGGATTGTTTAATTTATAAATGCCTGTTTGATTTTGAAAATAAATTTACTAAATGTATTTCATTTTCAAAAATATAACAAAAATAATTGGCAGTGTAAGGAAAGATTTTTAATTTGCTCTGAGTTGGTGAACAGGTGATGAATGTCAATCATGGATATATACATGATGTCAATCGATTAACTAGTTAAAAAATTAAATACTTAGATCGTTTATTTTTACAAAATTTCAATTTCACGGAGGAACGCATCTAACGCCGTAAATAATTACAATAGTTTTCATTTTAACAACTATTCTATTCTCGCAAGTAATGCAATGTTATTATTCCTTTATTGTTATTCACATATGTGAACTCGATTTCAGAATGCCATTCTCGCATTTTATTATTAGTACTTCTCGAGTAGTGGCCCTCGTTTCGCTAGAGTTATTTACAATTGATCAAATAATATTGTTGAACTTCCGTTGCGCTATTTTATAACAGTTTATAACATTTTATAACAATACTCGACAAAAAACAGCCATACGCTGTCAAAAAGTTGTCGTTTGGATGAGTAAATCCGTTTCATTTTAGGTTTTGTCATTGGGTTCTGGTAAGGCAGGTCTAACATTTTCTCTGCATCAGAGTCAACCTGGCAGCAAAAAATGGACAACTAACAAAAAATATAAAGAAAGAAAACAAAAAGAAAATAACGGTATATTTAAAATAAGAGACGACGAATTACACATGTAAACTCATGACTGTTTGGTCTTCATTACCATATATGTATTTATTTTATACTTCCATTTTATCATTACCATTCATATTACAATTTATACTTATTCTACAGTTTCATTTTTTCTACATGTCTTCACCAATATCTTCTTCGCATTATTTTATTTTACTCCCACTAAATGCATATAATAGGTTCTACATTCATAATTTTATTTCTATCGTTTCGTGCCTTGCATGTTGTTACTTTTTCTGCGTCTGACAGAGTTTGATTTACAGACTAAAAATAAAATAGTCCACATGTTCTGAACGATACGTACGCATAGATTTCGTGTTAATTACAAAAACAAATTAGAAGATTTTTAATTTAATTAAACGTTAGTATAACAGCCCTGTTTTAATTTTGAGCGAAGTATAATAATTATAACAGGTTGTATATAATTTAAAGAAACAATTTTTCATTTCATTCACTATTCATCGTAGTAGGCGCTGTAAATTATTACTTAGGTTAGGCTAACCGTTAGCCTACTCGTTTTTTATTTTTATTCGCACTCAAATTTCGGTGTTGCACGTTTTTTCCTGGAACAAGTATGGAAAAATATCGATAATCTTTCGTTACAATGCAACTCTACACAATGACTATATATTTGTATACAATAAATATATGGTATTTATATACGGTATGTATTATATCCATCTTGCTCGCATGTATCTTACGTTAATCTATCTTTCCATATAGTACACGTGTTTCTGCATATTCATATCTATCTACAAAGGTTATAAATGCAACTTGATACAACAAATTCTTCTCAACTGAGATTATGAAATTGGTAACATGCCAAGGTTATGAATAACACGCACTGAAAAATGTTTCATCAATAAATATGGAAGGGTGATAATAAAACCATAAGTATTTTTTGCTCATTCCATCAATTCATTCATTCATTCACTGAACCATCCATCTGTATTCACCCGTTCATTCTATCCATACATTCATCTATCCATATATTAATTTATTCGTTCGTTCATTTCGTTCGTTCATTCATTTTGTTCATTTATTTATTTATTCATTCATTCTGTTGTTCTATCCAAGCACTTATAAGATGCACATGTTTCGTTTTTTTCCATTTTTTTTTATTTTGAAAGAATCCCGCCTACTGACGTAAAGAACGGCGCATCATCTTTCATTATCGAAATTTCTTTGACAGATTTTTATTTTTTCACACATATTAATTCAATAGAATATTGTCGATCATGTATGTAAAAAGTCAAGTACCTAA
Source organism: Helobdella robusta (assembly GCF_000326865.2). Lineage (NCBI taxonomy): Eukaryota > Metazoa > Annelida > Clitellata > Rhynchobdellida > Glossiphoniidae > Helobdella > Helobdella robusta. Next base: position 5,356,574 of record NW_008704501.1, read on the forward strand.
ATAAAAAGACAATTATCACATTAATCGTTATTAAAAAATTAAAGATAAGTAAATAAATATAGGAAGGAGCATTTCTATCTCTACATTCATCTACTTTCCGATACCAAACACCTGCTACGATCTACTGATCTTCTTAACGATTAAAATTTTCCTCAAAAAACTTTTATAAAATAGAATCTAGAGGAGCAATATCGGGTTACGTTGTTTTGTTTGATGGAATTAAAATAAGCCAAAAGCCGAATATTCTTAAAAAGAATTCAGCGTGTGAGTATATATCACTAGGAAGAATTGTCGAAATGTTAAAAGGCCTCACGGATTGTTTTCTTAATAGATTTACTCAGGTTTTTTCTACGGCTAACAAGAACTCTGCGTAGCACTTTTTACTAAACGGCATTGGCGTAGCGAGGAGCAGTCTCTCTGGGAGCCATTTCAAAGGGAGCACATTTCCAACAGTCCCTACACCACTAACGGACGGCCACCCACCGACTCCGTTTTCGCTGACGATCTTGCTCAACTATGTAACCTAGGAGGTATTATTAGAAACACTTTCATGTCAACGTAATATTTAAACGTGATGGTGTATATTTATAGAATGATTTTCTTACAAGATGACTATTACAATTTTTAATTGATATGAATACAACTGCACCTCGTAAAACTTTGATGTCTCATTTAACATCTTCAACACGCTCCTCGATAATTATGTATTCAATTGTAGGGACTTTTAAAAAATGTAAATGTTTCTATAAGTGGTCACGAACGCACAACACGAACGTAGATGGAGACCACCATAATACGCGCATGCATACATGTATACATACATACATACAAACAAACACATACATACATACACACATACATACATATACATACACACACACACATACATACATATATACGTACGTACACACACACATACATTTATATATAACATTTATATATGTGTCCTGTCCTGTTCCATTTCATTTCCACGTATTTTACGTGTACAACTGTATGCACGCAGGCGTGCAGCGTTGTATGCATGCGTTGCACGACGTTGATGTGCTCAGGAAGTCATACAAACTACATACAGATCTACATACACACAATATATATATATATATATATATATATATATATATATATATATATATATATATATATATATATACGTATGTATATAAATTTTACATGTTTAAACAGTTGTTTATATATATATATATATATATATACACTTTGTTGCGCTGTGTGATATATATATATACATTATTATGCGATATATTTTGTATGGATGTTATTTGTTTACATATTATTAGCACGTGCAATCGGGAAATCCTGATTCATAACTATTTATGTACATAGCATATAAATTATATATATAAATATATATATAAATATATGAATACATGTGTATACATTTGTATACAATTCATACATCACTCTTGTATTGTATCGTAGATGCATTACATATCATACATGTTATACATTGCATTACATACATGCATAGGCAAACGAACGACAGACAAGAAGCATGAATGTGTGATTAAACATCTAACAATGCAAATGTTTAAATATAAGTATTTGCCATTATCGCATTGCTTATCATAATATTTCTATTTATATTTATGTCTTTATGTTTATGGTAATTATAAACATAGTAATGACGTATATGAAGTAATTACTTTAAAAGGACTACATTAACATTACATACGTCAATTATTCATTTACTTTACTACATCGTGGGCTAAAATTGTGGACAGATTGAAAATATTTCACTGTTAATGACGGCCAATAGATAATAAAATTAATTAATTTATCAATTAACTTGCTAAGTAAAAATAGTTACTTAATTAATAAAAATCAATATGGATGTCCGAACCATTGTCGCCATTGTCTGGCTATCCTTTCAATGTTTTCATACAACAGTCACAAGTACAGACAGAGGTTAATTTTAATTTATTTTTTCATTACATTTTTTTACTTTTTTTATTTTACTTAGAAAAAAATAATACGACATCTAGAAAAAGTATTAACATGTAAAACGCTAACGAAATTAATACGATCAGGTTATATTTGTATTTATATTTTTATATAGATATATAGTTTATAGTATCAAGATATACTTTACTTAATCACGTCATATATCATATCCCATGTAAATGATATTATATATTTATATTATATTGATATAGGCACAATGTTGTCTATGCATAAAACAAATTTTATATTATATTCACTTTTTAACTCAACACCTATAAAATTTATCTGAACTATTAAATATAAAAAAACTGTCGTATATAATAAATATCAGATGCAAGTTTAAAAATTATCTGCCCTACAACGTTGTAAAACCTCATCAGTTACTATTAACACTCTGGATCATTTTAAACGCTGTCAAACGATAATGATATTATTAGCGGTTTTAAGCCCTCCTGTTTTTAGAGCAAATTCTTAACATGATATTTTTCTAATTCTAATCCAATAACAACACACATCGTCAATATTGTTCATTGCTGTTTGCCCGCTCTAGCTATTTCCATGTAATTAATTCACCGAGTAGGTCTGGTCTGTTTAATAGGTGAATGATGTTCATTTGATTTAATACTTTTTTGAATATTCCGTCAAATTTTTTAAAATTTTCCAACTAAAAAAAGTTAATTTTTTCTAGAGGAGTAGTTAATAAGCTTTTTTAAAAGTCACGTAACTTAATTTAGTTTAGACAACATTGAATTAATAACTTAACAAATTAACAACAAACAAGCAAGCTGGTGTTTACAATATTGATTACTCGTAAATAGCCATAGACATGAACTTTAGTTTCGCTTGTTTACATTGCCATTTTTGTCAATATTTCAACACACATTCTCTTAATTAAACGATGTAAAATTACTCTTCTATCTTTGACATGCAGTCTCATTTAGCAGATCATTTTCACATTCCATATTTCTATAAGTTTGATCGAATTTGAAACAATCGATAAAAATGTCGCTATTAGTTCCTTTAGATTTTCAGAAGGTGTGTGATTCAATTGTTCGCTCGTCATTTAGTAGTTATTTTTAGCACGCTGGTATTTCATTTTTCAATTTGATTTGTTCTAAAAATTTTCTCGACGCACGCACCCAACAAAAATGCATCACCATTTATCCATCCATACATGGTGATGACGTCTGACGAACAGATCCGCCATCATTTATCCATCTGCCGGTCAGTGAAGTTTCATTCCGGAGTGATGAAGAAGTGAGGATTAGATGCGTGGCCGATGGAAAACCTCTGCCGTCGTTAGTACTAATCCTTTGCTCGGAGCACCAATTCAACACCATTATCACCTAATTCAACACCTAACTCATGAAAGTCTGCGTTTCACTTTCTATCACCTCCTTTGTTTGGTTGAGTCACTTATTGCGGATAATTATTTTTTCTTCGAAGTTCTTTCAGTTCACGTGCCGCTTAGGACATCCGTGTTTTTTTTGTAATATTTTCAATTTCAAGTCTAACTACGCATGTTTTTTTGTGTTTTTGTTGAATTCATTTTTTTTGGTTTTTCTTTATTTTGTACCTTTTGTCTTTATTTATTTATTTTATTGTTTTTATAAAATTTCAATTCATTTTTCTTTACAGATTTTTGTTGTTTAAGGAATGTACTAGAAATATTTGTATGGTACCGCGTGTATTTCCTAAAGAGTCATGAAAATGTTTGATAGGGAATTTTTTTACACTATGTTGTTAATTTATCGAATTCTTTCCTAACATTGGAATTTATCCGACGTACTGTTGCAACGGATTTGTTTTTGAATCTCGATATGCACTCGAAAGAATGAATAATAACAATACAAATAATAATAAAAATTATAATAAAAATAATAATAAAAATAATAAAGATAACGTTGCTACTGATGTTAAAATAACAAAAATAATAACACTGATGCGAATGAGATGGATAATATCTAGAATGATTTTATGGTGCTGTGGTGTATGAAAATAATAATTTTCATTGGGTCCTTGACATAACCATTACGAGCGTTATAATATTACTATGCATATAGTATCGTATCATATCATAACTTAGTGTATCATATCCTATCGCCATATTATATCACTTCAATCATATTATATCACACCATCATGTCTTATCATATCCTATCATATTGTACAATCACATCCTATAATATCATATCATATAATATCATATCGTATCCTATCCTATCATATCATACCATATCATATCATACCCTATCATATATCGTATATCATATCATATCAACGCTAGAATCAGAAACGTCTTTGCCAATACGTATATTAACAACATCGAACCTGTTTATTGCATGAATAACATCAGGTAATTATGCAAATTAGAAATCAGTAATCACCCTTTACCGTATACAACTCCACAATTATTATGATAATTATTATTATTATTATTATGATAATAATAATTATTATTATTATTATGCAGTTCCTTATTGTAATTACATGTAAATATATGTGACACTTGCAAACATCTCTGAAGTTTAGTTGTTATGATCATCGAATGCATTTATTAGCAATAAGCCATGGTATGATATTTTTTACCATTCTGTTAATAATTTATCAAAATTATAGGAAGTCTTCCAACAAATTGTTAACGTGTCTTTCTTGATGGGCTATTTCTAATAGTAAAGTGTTTTTCAGTTTTTATTAACTGTTCACTTATTTGTTTTGTTAGTTTTTTCTTCAATTGATTTTATTGTCTATGGCATGCACACACAAACACACACAAACACGCACAAAAAACACACAAACAAACACACACACACACTTACAAACACTCACGCACACAAACAAAAAAACAAGTTTTTATTCAAACAAAATTATTTTTTAATAAAAAAACAACAATAATAGAAGCAAAAGGTAAATAAATGAATTAATCGGCGCTAAGAGTCAGTTCTTTGTTTGCTGCACCTATGACATCTGGAAAATGTGTTAAGAGTTATGAATGTTGTGTGTGTGCGTATGTGTATGTGTGTGTGCGCGTATGTGTATGCGTGTGTGTGTGTGTGTGATTTGCATCTATAGAATTTTAACGGTCCATTTTCCCACCTCTTATTATTGCTGTTTGCTCTTTCTTTTGCTTTCTCCTTTTTGTACATTCTTGCCAAGTTTTAAAGGATTGTAGGAGTTTTTTTTTTATTTTAATTGTCATAATTTCAACAAAGGCTAATGGGGAATTTGATTTAATTAATTAATTAACTAATTAATTAATTAGTTGGTTAACATTACAATATTGTAGTTTCAAAGTATACATTTGGTTAGTCTACGATAATTATAATTTTTATACGTTGAGAAGACAATGATACGCTTAGTATCCTGCTAATTCAACCAGCAAACTCTTAAATCGAAATAAAATATTTATGGAATGAAGATTAAACACTGATAATTGGTGTGTGCATGTAAATAATTAGCCGCTAACATAAACAAATACTATGAATAAGAATCAGGGGATTTATAACTTATTAAAATTACACAACCCGAACTTAACAAAGTTTCTACAATTGTATTTGGTTTCATCCATGTTTTTTTCTATAATTTTTGTTTTTCTTTGTAAATCAGTTTTTATTTTTTAAACGGGCAAACAGAGCTCTATAGCCTTATTAGTGTTATTTTTTAATTTTAAATTCATTCATCTCCTTTAGAGTTCATTACAAAAAGTCCAATTTAGAGCATTTTAAAAATAATTTCCGGAAGATTAGATCGTAGTACAAATTTTAAATAAAAAAAGTTGATTCAAACAGAAATAAAATTTTATTTCAATTTTTTTAAATTGGTACCGTCACCTTTTTTTAATTTATCAATAAATACAACGATAAATGTTTTATGTGTTAATATTTTTCATAATTTTGATAAAATAATTAATATAAATGGAGATGTTGTAGAATTTTAAAATGTTGAAATGTTTAAATTTGAAGAGGCGCCCACGTTCACCGAGGTCCCTGAGCAAGCAGAAATGTTATTCATAAACGGTCATGAGGTTAAACTTCCTTGTAAAGCATCAGGCCACCCAGAACCTATGTAAGAACCGATGTGCCACACATCTCATACACACATGATGCGCATGCATTCATGTAAAAATACCAGCATACATATAACAACAGACGAGCAGTAATCATTATTATTTGCATGTGTGTTCTCAATGTCACGTTGTTAAGCGCTTACGTACTTTTAATCTATCGAAACTCAAATTTACATAATTTGTCTGCAGGTTTTAATTTTCAACTCGACCATGTGTGTATAATTATAGATAGCATTAGATATCAAAATTTATATTTGAATGTTTTCAAACAGTGAGAATAATCAATCAATCTTTCATCTGATGAATGAGTGAATGAATAACTTTTGCAGCTTTTGTTTAAATACTTTTATGCGTAATGCTACACTTTCGTATTGTTGTTGACAGTGTTCTACAAAAACAACATCAGTATGAATTGTTAAAAGCTTCAACATGTTTTGTTAAGTAAAATAGAAAAATATTAGTAAATTGCTAAGATCTGTGTTGCTTACTCTAGTTATATTGTGTGTTTAAACGTTGTAACGAATTTATGCCCAAAGTTTTGGTTTACATGTTTTTAAAACAATTGCCCCGTAGATGCTTCAAATAAAATGCTATAAATTGGATCTATTTTCTTAAAATCCCAATCCTTGAATAAAATTTTAAAATGCCTGGTCGATTTCGTGCTAGTTGTGCCTGGCGACTGTCATGTTTTTCATTTTAGTTTCCTCTTATTTCTCTTTTGCTTGTATCTTGTGATTATCGTTTTTTGAAATCTTAATAAAGATTAACTTTAACAAATGATGAATTTTCATGCATGTTCTTCATTATAAGCTTGAACTTTTTTCACTGCCAATCACATTATTTGGTTCTATAGTTTCATTTTTTGAAGTAATTTTTTACTCAAAATGAATGTTTAAATTTATTTTCATCTATTTTAATATAATATTGCCTGTTAGCTTTTTTTTATTTCAGGATTGTTGTATTTGCTTGCTTTTAAATTCACTTTTTCTAGGATTGGCTTAGTTTATGCTTTTATTATTTTTATATTTTGTTTCATAACATTTTTTTGAAGCTTCTCAAGCAAACAAATAATCATTTTCTGCATCAAGTTCAAACTTTTCCTAGCGACCGATAGACTTTAAAAATTCATACTTAACTTGAGTTTAATTCCTTATCCACCATCATATTGATTAACCCATAACTTCATTCATTACATTTTTCAACTTTAAATATATCCATTTATAAACATTTAGGTTTAAATAAATGCCATTATTTAACGAACAACTTTTATCCTTAAGATAAACATTTCAATTAGATTACTATAATTTCATATTAGCGTATAAATTCTTCTGAAAAAAGGCATGGCGGCTTCGATATTTTTTTTTATCATATTTTACATCACCGTGACCAGCTGTTCGTTTGAATGAACGGGTGTCTGGCCTTGGAGATTAATAAGATTAAATGTAGATAACACTGAGGTCGACGTACTATTTAAAAAATAGCAACAATGGTAAACTATATAAAGATAAAAATACAATTTAATCCAACTAAACTAAATGGACTTTGTGATAGATATCGGTGGAGAAAGGATGGAGTCCTCCTCACTGAATTGGGATTGGATATCAAACAGATGGTCGGCGAAGGAACAATTGTCATTAATAAACCTGAAAAATACCATGCAGGTGATGCGAATTTAAAAAAATTATTTTTTCTAAAAGTTCATTTGTTATTTTTATTTGCGCTTTTTTTGTTATCTGCGTTTAATCTAATAAGTTTAATTAAATCTTTTTGCGCTAAGATATTTTGTAAAAAAAAAATTGTATTTGAATTGAAATTTGTTGACGTCAATGAATATTGAAAAAGTATCATTGCTAAACTTTACCATGAGAAATTTTTATAAAAAATTGCAACAATTTTACCAGAATTTACGTATTTTTAACGCAAAATGATCACATTAAAACACAGAAAATCCCGTCGAAATTGCTTATAAATTTTTCATAGAAGCTTACCTACCAGATGCAATGTAAATACAGAAGACATGATAGCTGTGGGGTGATTATAATGGTTAGAGACGCCTGGTCCTAAGTTGATGTGACCAGATTCGAATACAAAAGAGATCATCGTCTGTCATACGCATTGCGTGTTATGCGTGACTCACCTGCGTTATTATATGTGCTCCAAGTAGTGAAATAAGATTGAAAAAAAATATTTTATATCCCCTATTGCTATTATAATTGGACGTTTAACGATATTTATCTAGTGTTTCATTGGCAGTGCTGCTAACAAGAGTCTGCTGATTAGTCAATTAGTCAATTATGATTTATAGCTCAAGAATTTTGATTGGATTGTTTAATTTTGGAATAGGTGTGTATCAGTGCTTGGCTAAAAATGATTATGGGACAGCAATAACGCAAAATATTACGCTGAAGAAAGCTTGTGAGTTTAGTTATTTTTATTTTACGTTCATTAATCTACTGAATTAATTAGATGAATTGTAGAGTTAAATCGTGTAAATAATTTATCATACGATATGATAAACTTGCACAAGCAAGTTGTTCTATGATAATTTGTTTCAATTTCTCGGTAATTAGTTGTCCTTAAAAAATTTTCAATTAAAATTTTCTGAAAATGTCTGTATACATGGATGATTTTTTCCTTATAACTAAACTAACATATGCATTGAAACATTTTGATTGTTCATATTTTCAGATCTGGATTCCTTTCCTACCTTTCTGAAGCCGAACGTGCATAGACCCCAGGTGGGTGATTCTTTGGTTTTGAAGTGCAATCCGCCAAAAAGTCACCCACCTGCGAGTGTCTACTGGGGCGTCTACAAGAATCAATCCAAACACAACCCCATCATTAACTCGGAAAGAATTTCTTTAGACCCTGCTGGTAATTAAACTCCACTTGCATTAATAAATTTGTCATGAGTGGCGGCGGAAAATTGAGATTATTTTTTCAAGGGTTAAACTAGCAGAGATAATAATTTACACACATACACCACACACTACACGCACACACATCACACATTTATTTCACACACACTACACGCACACACACCACACATTTATTTCAGATGTTGAATATTTCCATAGCAGCTTTAGCAGAATCAATCATTATCTATGTTTACGTAGAAAACTGTCTGTATTTACACAGATTCTTCACCGCCCACCAATATAATAATGAATACCAGAATTTGCAAAAATAAATTTGTTTATTCTTAATTTTATTTTTTTTTATTCGGTTGATTTTCTTACTTTGAAACTATAAAAACCATGAGAATGAGCTCTGTTACCAACATTATTAAATGTTAACGTCCATATTAGCAACAGTAATTAATTAACATAACATTTTAGAATATGTAAAATAAAACTGTCGTCACCACAACACACGCAGGCAACTTGTATTTTGGAAACGTACGAGAGGAAGATAACAAAGGTGAATTCTTGTACGTGTGCATTGCGCAGAATTCTATATTGAGGACTCTCGTCCAGGGAGATGATCAGAGGATCATACCAAGAGTCAGACCAGGTACATCGATGCATTCATTTGCTTTATCATAAAATCTTTTACCAAATTATGTTCTTCTACCAAATTATGTTCATCCACCAAATTATGTTCTTCCACCAAATTATGTTCTACCAAATTATGTTCTTCTACCAAATTATGTTCTTCCACCAAATTATGTTCTTCTACCAAATTATGTTCTTTTACCAAATTATGTTCTTCCACCAAATTATGTTCTTCCACCAAATTATGTTCTTCCACCAAATTATGTTCTTCTACCAAATTATGTTCTTTTACCAAAGAATGTTCTTCACCACGTAATGTTCTTCACCAAATAATGTTCCTTCACCATGTAATTTTTTAATATAATTTATTAACATTCTCCTATGAATATTCATGCGAGAGTCAGTTGAGACCATCGTTTATGTGATCTGAGCTAAACAGTTGCGCGGTGACCTACTTTGAAACGCTTTGAAACGCAAATTTAATCAAGTGAAAACTTCTTAATATAAAATGGAATGCGCTCGCTGTTTTACAAAAATGCCGCTTCTCTGATGGGTGCTTTTTGGAAAGTTTAATTATGGATAGAAAAAGACGGCAACGGTATTGATGATGATACTAACTAAAATAATAACAATAATAATAAACACAGCCAACGACAACAATCAAGATATTAATAATAACAATATCGAAATAATAAAAAATGTCTATGAATAACACCTATTTTCATTGTTAAAATAAATAATTATTTTGTCAATAGATTAAATGTCATCTAATAAGAACGCAATTTTGAAAGTTAAATCCAACGCAAACAAACAAGTGCACTCATTTATCGCCGGCGTCTACACACGTATAAGTTATCTTCAATTTCAGTACATTTTGTCGAACTACTTGAAAATTCAGTTGAATGTTAAATATTTAAACCCACCCACTCAGTAATATATAAATGTCCTATTTCTTTTAATAATTTAGTAAGAAACTTGTAAACCAATGAAACCACAATGAGGCATGGATATCTTCTGTAGAGGACCAACTTTGATCAATATGTTAAGTCAAATTAGTTTGGATTAAATGCTGCAATATCTATTCAATAATCTAACTATTCAAAATATATCACAGACGTGCTGATCATTTTTCAAATTATGTTTCTGATAAATTAGTTAAGAGTCATTTTTATTGAACGTGAACGTGATCTGTTTGCTGAGAGAAAGTGGCGCCAGAAATAATTTGTGGTTTTAACTTTCAATGAAAGACTCAATATAACCAATTTAATTAGAAATTTCAGATATTTTTCACTGATATAAAAGCTAAAATTAGGAAGATATATTTTAATTACATTTTCGAAAATTTTTACATTCACTGACTAACCAGTCCTAAAAATTGTATAACTCTTGAAAAATAATTTCATTTTTTGCCAAAGTCATTCTATTTCCTCCTACTAAAAGATAATTTTTTTAACAAAATTGTATACCGTTTTGTAAAGAGCCCTTCTAACAAATTCTGTATCTTTATCAAACACCCATCATTATCTTTTTGAACAAGTTTGCGCTTTCGCATAATTGTAACGTCGTCAAAATGATATTGATTTGATAACTGCGATTGGGTTTGTCTGAATTGTTTATGGGTGTTCTGCTCTTGTTCTTTTCAATTGTCTGCCATTGCGTATGTGCATTTGAAATGGCGCCAATCTGGTCGCTCTGTTGTCTGTAAATTTAAATTTGAGTATTCCAAAAATTTCAACAAAATTAAAAAATTTTTTTTACAGTTTTTATCAAAATTAATGTGTTTTTAATTTAAATCAAATTTAAATCAATCAAATCGTTGAAGGCGTTGGTACTGTTAAATATTAGCTCCTTTCAATTTATACACAATACAGTTAGGAACTTTCGTACTTTCAATACATATCCAATTCTTCATTTGGCAGCTTCTACCAACGCTGTGTTGCTCGTTTGTTTACATAGTTTCGAATCAGATAGATACATACGCTACATAGGTAAAACATCACACCATACAACTCTACTGTATACAATAAATAAGTAAGTAAGTAAGCGCAAGTAAGCGCGAGACATGTGCCAGTCTGTGTTTTTTTTGAGCAGACAACATCTGAGTCATGTCATCACATGATTACATTACGAGAAACATCACTCCTGAGTTAAGATGTCGATCGGCTAGCATGAACGCACACATTCAGTAGTCATTATGATCTAATCGTTGAATTTCGATTCTACTTGAAAATAATTTTCAAAAAAAAAATGATTTTCTGATTTACAATTACGGATAAAACAATCATTCCCATATGACGTAGGCCCTCCCACTTTGATCCCACCTGCCCTTCTCTATCCGATGACCTCAAATGATGAGGCTGTCCAGGGCAGGAGCAAGACACTCAAGTGCATCTTTTCAGGATTGTAAGTTCTCTTTCCATTATACTGGATGTTCTATTATACCTTTTTTCATGTCTTATGATTGTAATGGCCAATTTTATCAAAAACGTTTACTACTACTATTACTTCTACTACTACTACTACTACAACAACAACTACTACTACAACTACTACTACTACTACTAATACAACAACAACTACTACTACTACCACTACTACTACCACTACTACTGCAACTACTGTTACTGCTTCTACTACTAATACTATTAACGTTTTTATTATTAATATTATTTTATTATTTATTGGTAGTAGTAGCAGCATGTAGTGTTGTACATTAAAAAATAATTTATGAAACATAATGAATTTATATATCATCAATGATAGTAATATTTTTTTTTCAAAATAACAAGTCCCACCCCAGAAATCACGTGGTATAAAAATGAGACCCATGAAAAAAAATTTCTGGGCAAGGGTCAAGAACTTTTCATTCAAAATGTCACCTACAACGATGAAGGCCACTACGTGTGTGAAGCTACCTCGAAAAAATTTAAAGTCGCACACGCCATCAAGTTATCAGTCTATGGTTAGTTGGTTGGTTAATTGAGTGGTTGGTTGATTGGCTGGTTGGTTGGCTGGCTGGCTGGCTGGCTGGCTGGCTGGCTGACTGACTGACTGACTGACTGACTGACTGACTGACTGACTGACTGACTGACTGACTGACTGACTGACTGACTGACTGACTGACTGACTGACTGACTGACTGACTGACTGACTGACTGACTGACTGACTGACTGACTGACTGACTGACTGACTGACTGACTGACTGACTGACTGACTGACTGACTGACTGACTGACTGACTGACTGACTGACTGACTGACTGACTGACTGACTGACTGACTGACTGACTGACTGACTGACTGACTGACTGACTTACTGACTTACTGACTTACTGACTGACTTACTGACTGACTGACTGACTGACTAACATATAACAGTAGAAAGCTGCTAAACATTTCATTCCTGGTTCTGTACTGTACTGTTGCCCATTTAAATTTAATTAAATTTTTAAAAAACACATGCATACGAACACATACCCACAAACAAACAAACAAACACAAACAAACAAACACATACAAACAAACAAATGGCAACAATGTAGGCGCGCCTGAATGGCGTATACAACCTTCTGATGTGCAGACGTCTGAAGATGAAACTGCAGTCTTTGAATGCATAGCTCAAGGAAGACCGAAACCTGAAGTACACTGGTTCATTGATGGAGAATATTTACATGGTGATTGATAATTTTTTGTTGTTGTTGAGCTTCGTTTGTAAAATAGTTTTTTATTTATAGTTATGAAATTTTTTTTATGAGAGATGAAAAGCCATTAATAGCTACGGGAGTTGAATCGTTAAAAATAATATAATTCTTGAAAAATATATTCACTGTATAGAGGATCGAAAAGATCAGAGGATCGACATAAGCAGGAGCGGTAGGTTGGAGTTCCGAAATTTAACCAAATCGGATTTCCACGTCATCCAGTGCACGTCAAAGAATGAATATGGTGAAATTCTGGCCAACATGAAGTTGAAGATATTAGGTAAGGCTTCGCGACATTTCATATCAAGATTTTTTTAAATTTTTACCTATGTTATAAAATTACTAAATTTTTAAATTTTCCTAATAAAAAGATTTTTTGATAATAATTATTCATTAAGTAGATGTTTATATGTATCGAATTCTTAATAAATTAAATCTTATTGTTAGGTTGCGATTTGAAGCTTCATACCAATTTCGAAACCTGCCTATCTTCATACGATATTATAAAAGAAACAGCTATTAACATAATTTATGAATTCATATTTTGCTCAACTCATACTTTTTTAAAATTAGCCTCTATCTTTAAAATGAAAGACTTTTAAACAACTTTTGATGAAATTTAAAAAAAACCGCCAACTGAACAGCCGAGCCACCGGGTTTCATCATAGAGCCCTCAAATATGACAGTGGCTGAGGACCAGTCGGCCATGCTCCACTGCAAGGTGTCTGGGGCTCCGAAACCTCATCTCATGTGGCAGAAGAGTCCCCAGCTGTTCATTCTATCGCAGGATGTCGATAACGACGTGTATACATTTCATCACAATGGAAGTCTGGAGATTAAAGTGCGTGTTTCACTCATTTTTTAATTAAAATTTAACATGAGATGACATCAAAATCACGTGCAAAAATATAAATCGTCACCATTAAACAGAAATATACATTATTAAAAAATTGAAAAATAAATCATTCATATCTTTAGAAAGTCTCGAAAAAAGACCAGGATGTGTACTCTTGCTACCTTCAGAACAAGTTTGGGACAACTGTCTCATCCTCATATCTGAATGTTATAGGTAATTGTTAGTCAAAAGTAGTTGTTGATAACATATAATTGTTGATTATAAGTAGTTGTTAATTGGCACATCTGTTTCTACAACAAATACACTCTAAAAATACTTCGTTTAAAAATAAAGACAGAACACGCATAACGACCTTGCCAATCTCCCAAGAGGTTAATGCATCTTCAGATGTTACCTTCAGCTGTTCAGCCACAACAGACAGTTCTATGTTGGACAAGTTGGAGATCAAATGGCTCTTCAATGATAATCCGATAGAAGCATCAAACAGCAGGTATAGGCTGGAGAATAATAATGAGCTCCTTGTTCTACCTAATGTACAAGTTGGCGATAGTGGTTCGTACACGTGTGTAGCTGGTAATGGGATTGATGAAGTTAATAAGTTGGCCACTTTAATCGTTAAAGGTTGGGTAGATTTCGTTAAAATTTAATTGTCTTGAAAATCATTTCATACAGACAGACAGCTAATATTATGACACTTACAGACATGCGCGTAATTTATATATCATGAAATTCTATACCGATATTTGTGTACATACCCGTAAAAAATGTTTCCCATGTGTATGCAGATAAACCAGGACCTCCCGTTTCAGTGAGGGTTGCTGGGTGTTCATTCGGAACTTCGGAGATATCTTGGTCGCAAGGAGCGTTAAATAATGTCCCATTGTCATCTTATATTGTATATTACAATACATCTTACGAGCTAGGTATGCACTTGTATTTTTTACACAATTAATTTTTTGCATGGTTATGAATAATTTTAATTTGTTCATTCAATTTTTAAAGCATACGAGAATAAGTTTGTGAAAGCCTGTGAAGTTAAAAGTAGCACCGATAGATGCGCTGTGCTGCTAACTCCATACACCAACTACTCATTCCACGTTGTTGCAATCAACGAACTGGGAATGAGGAGCAGTCCCAGTGAGTTCTCAACGGATACATGCTCCACACCACAAGCTCCTCCTCCACGCCATCCAAATAAGGTCTGCACTCGATCACAGGAGCCCGGGACTCTCGTTATTGAGTGGGAGGTGGGTGATTTTTTTTGTCAATCGTGTTAAATTTTTGCTGGCTGGATGTATTACGTAATAACTGACTTAATAAATAAATTTTTTTTTGGTTTAAAAATCTAATGATACGAAAATAAAGGTCAATTTTTGATAGTTTTCTATGTAAAGCTGGTCTTTTAATAAACTACTAATATACTATTCAATGGGCTGGCGCTGCTAGTTGCATGAATCTACGAATCTTCAGTTACAAAGAATTTTCTCACATTTATTCACTTGATTATGACATATTCTCCAACAGCCAATGATAAAGGCTGAACACTATGGCGAGAAATTTCATTACCTGGTGGTCTACACTCGGCTGTACAGCGACGACAACGAATACACCAGTGACGAGATGGAAACTCTTTTCAAGCCGGTTCAGACGCGTGTTGATGATTGGAGACAGAATGAGCTGGTCATCCAAGACCAGCCGATATACCACAGATACAACATTACCGTTGAGGCAGTCAACAAGATTGGACCTGCCATCGACACTCCTAAACCAGTTATCGGCTTCTCGAGTCAAGATGGTTTGGAGCGGTTGCTTCATTCATTTTTTTGTTACTTTGATAACGGTTTATAACAAAGTTAAAAACTGTGCTAGTGTTATTTCTGTTTCTAAATAATTTTTAAAAATTTTTGCCAAACAGTTCCTACCGCCATCCCTAAAAAATTATCCATAATAAATGAAACGCTGAAAAGTACGAGCGTACGATTCAGATGGAACCAAATAGAGGAAAGTGATCCGGAACATCTCAAAGGATTTTTTGTGGGATACAGGGTAAGTGGGACTTGGTTTTTTGCGCTATTTCAACATAAAATTTAAAGTCTTTGCTCTTCGGATCTTATTTTAATGCATTCTTCCGTGAAACACGAGTTTACACAATCTTATATTTATGATATCTCTGGTGGTGGATTTAGAGGGGATGAGGAGAACTAGGGAACGTGGCGTTGATATAGGGAATTAAGCTGGTAGTTTTTTTTTTACTAGGTTCATGTAGTACTCAATCTTCTGAGATGAAAATGGGCTAATAGAAATCCCAACGTTTTTGATATATGGTATCTTGAATGGACCGAATAGTTATCACTATGTATTACTGGACACGCACTATATTTCGATTAATTTTTTGAAATGTAGCGCTGGTATAATGAAATAAGCTGGCAG
This sequence comes from Helobdella robusta, assembly GCF_000326865.2. Taxonomy (NCBI): domain Eukaryota; kingdom Metazoa; phylum Annelida; class Clitellata; order Rhynchobdellida; family Glossiphoniidae; genus Helobdella; species Helobdella robusta. Next base: position 5,373,079 of record NW_008704501.1, read on the forward strand.
TTTGCTGCTAGATTTATGTAGTACTCAATTTCCTGAGATTAAAAATGTATAATTCGGTAAAGGAAATTTCCATAAATATGAAAGCCGCGATATCAATTTGGCTTGTTTTCTTCATTCATCTATGTCAGGAGAGATTTTGTTCAGTTTTTAATTTTAATGAGTCGTGAATGGGGCAAATGATGAAATGATTATTTTAATGTTGCAGATAGTATTCTGGAGACAACAAGCTCCTGATATAAAGAGACAAAAAGACGATATTATCGTGAAATGGCTGCCTTGTTTGGTTAGTACAATACCTGATGAGGCAATTTTTCCCACAAAATTTTCAAAACATCATTTCTCTGTTTTGACGTTATGTTGTTTGATGAATTTTTATGACAGGTTGATTCTCAAAGAAACGATGACGATCACCAAATAGAAGTTAACGAGGAGCGCGAAATGATAGTCGACACGTTGTGGCCATACTCAAAAATTGTGGCTGCTGTCGTAACTTTGAATGGGGCTAAAGCGTCTGAATACAGCGACCTTGTCTACTTTGAAACTCCACAGGGATGTAAGTTCCACATCTAGTGTTTGCATCACCAAATCTGTTTAGTTTATAAATTTATTTTAAAATAAAATTTATCAACTGAATGGATATGGCGGTAGGTGATCTGTTAAAATAGGTACTAGTTTTGGCGTTTTACCGAATCAAATTTTTTAATGAATGAATGCGAAAACACAAATCGATCATCTAGAAAGTTAGATAATATTTTCAGCAAACGTTAGAGATAGACATGCAAATGACAATGAACACAGTGCCCGATAAGGTGACAATGTTAAAGGTCGTGGAAAGGGCCTCACACCACATCAAGCTGTCCTGGATGGCCCCTGCGGAGATCAATGGAGAAGCGAAGGGCTACATAATCGAATACAAGGAAAATATTGGTAGTGTCATTTTGATTTTTTACTTTCACAATTATTTTGCTATATAAAATTATTACCGTTACTTATTACTTTTGCTATAACATAAACGTTTTTTGTAAACGACTTTATTATAATTTTTCTAAACAGATCGCGCCACCTCACTGAAGACCGTCATAACTGATCCCAGTCAAACCTACAAGAAACTGTACAACCTGAAGAGCTACACTGAGTATGTGTTTTCTGTGTGGACGTTAAATGGGGCGGGTCAAAGTTCAGAGGCCAATACTTTGGTCGAATCTACCACCACTCCGTCCGGTAAGCCGTTTGAAATTATTATCCAATAAACATTTTGTGCCTTATGATCTTTAAGTTTAGCAAATTATTTATAAGGAAATCATTTTAGAAATATTTTTAAAAATATTACTATTTATTTCTTTTCTGATTGAATCTTTCAATTTATACTTCTGAAAAAAACAAGTTTCCAATTAACTTTTCGAAGTAGTACTCAGTCATACGTATGTACAGAGCTTGTTTGTAGTAATTCATGAAATGTGATAGAATTTGTATGTTAACTTGATGAATAGTTCCCGATGAGCCGATGATCTTAGATATCAAATCGGGCTCCGACTATGCAAACGTCAGCTGGTCACCTTCCATCAAAGAGCAGAAAAATCCTGGCAAGGAGTTCATGGTCGAGTACAGAAAAGAAGGTTTGGCTATATTTTATCTTCTCCTCTACCAACTGCCAACAATAAAAATTTTTCATTATCTTAGTTTATTTAATTAAACAATATTTTAAAATTATTATTTAACAAAACAACATTTTTAAATTAATAATATATCGATTTTTTATTGGTGATAATTTAAGTTTAATTTTTTGTCGTCTATGTCCAAACTAGGTGATTCCTTGTGGCAGAACACGAAAGAGGAACCGGAGCACAATTGGTACAATGTGACGGATCTGGAGTTTGGAGTTAAGTACGAATTCCGTGTGGTTGCGCTGAACCACGATGGCGATGCTATGAAGTCCGCGGTGGAGGAACATGTCATTGGCATCCATCCTGGTTTCTTTTTTTAAATTATTTTCACGCTTCTACATTTTTGTTTTAGGATATCTCTCTCTCTCTCTCTCTCTCTCTCTCTCTCTCTCTCTCTCTCTCTCTCTCTCTCTCTCTTTCCTTGTATATTTTTTTGTTTTCTTTTCTTACCCAACTTCAAAATTCAATTCGTGTTTAACGATCTTAAATTCAATTCGTATTTAACGATCTTAAAAGTTAGGTTTTTGTCGTTTCTTCTACAACAGATTTTGATAAAATTATTTTTCAAAAAGGTTGAGATAAAAATTCAATCTACCTGTGATTTTCTTCTTTTAAAAATTTAACATTATAGCTAAATGATTAAAGTTAACGCAAATATTTAGCAATATTATCAAACAATATAGATTTTTTCAAAATTTTCTCCCAATGAATTACTTATATGAAACGTCGCGAACAGAAACATTGGCGAGCAAGTCATCCTACCTAAGTTGGTTCATACCTCTTCTCGTCATATTCCTCGTCATCCTCATCATCGTCCTCATCATCGTCTCATGCCTGCTCTACAAGAGGAATCGAGGTGGAAATTACAAAGGTTTGACTTTGAAAAATTTTTTTAGTGTTTTTATTTTCGTCATTTAGTAAGATTGTTTAAAAATTTCTTCTTGCCGATTTAAATATCCTTTTTGCTAGGCATTTAAAATAGCATTTATATTGTAGATATCTAAGTTATAAAGAGATTAATTATTATTATTAATATTATTATTATCATTAGATTTAATTGTTCTAATAACTTTTGTGCTATTCCTTATTTGTTACCTTCCCCCACCTTATTTACTAACATTAAGTTGAAGTAACAACGCCCTATCATATGTAGATATCCTAATTAATAAATAAATAGCTATCAAATAATTTTTGGTGCAGATAAGTATATGATTAATTGTGTGTGTGTGTGCGTGTTTGTGTGTGTGCTTAAAAAAGCTTGCATGCATGCTTATAACTTGAATAAAATAAGTTATTCATTTGAATTGCTTGTGAATAAATATATAATCAACTAACCAGCCAATCAACTAATCAATCAACCAACCAACCAATCAACTGACTAACCAATCAACCAACCAACCATTAAATTATTCCGTTTGTGCGTACAACAAAGTCTATGAGAAAGAGAAGTTGCACGGTGTAAAGTATGACGAAGAAGCCACATTCGATGAGTACATTCGATCGTAAGTCTTCATCGCCATCATCAATCCGACATCACTCATCATCATCACTTTCAAAAACTAATACATTATCCCTCATCATCGTCGTCATCATCGTCGTCATCATCATCCTTATTTGCTATAACTTATAATGTTCATTTTGATGGCTTTTGTCTGTTTGTTTGATTAATTATTTTTGATTATCATCCAATTATAGAGTTTACATGTTTCGCCCTTTTATATCATTACCGCGATGATCATTATTATTATTGTTGTTGTTGTTGCAGTTGCTGTTAATAATAGTAATAATAATATAATAAAAATAATATAATATTATTATTATTGTTGTTGTTGTTATTGGTGTTATTATTTTCATTGTCGTTAGTAACAATGATATTATTATTTTTTAGAAGTTTATTTTTTATTATTAAAAATGATTTGTTATTTTATACGCTACCACGCATGGTTATAAACAAGGGAATATAGACGATGACGTATTGTTGACGTCATTTAGAATATAGTCGAATGCTTTAGCGCTATACTAATCTCTTTAATTATTATCACATAAAAATTATTTTACTTTTAAAAATTTGGCATTTATGTTATTAAAATATATCTAATTAAATTTCACTACAAATTCATTTGACTGTTAGACCTCAATAGAAATCGTTGAACAAGTAGTTATTATTATTTAATAGCCAACTTTTTTAGTTTAATATCAATAAATCTGAATTATTATAATAATCATAAATAATAATAATAATAATAATAATTATTATTATTATTAATTATGAACGTCGAAATAATTTTCCAGTGAGAATTCCACTTTTAGAAAGAGCAAGCAAGGTTCTCTAGAGGGATCGAATAAGAGCGGTTCAGAGGACGACGACGGTTCAGATAGTCTGGGGGCGTATGAGGACGTTGACCCGACAAAGTTCAACGACGATGGGTCATTTGTTGACTCTGTTAAAAATACCAACACCCTGGATGTTGATTTGATAAATTTTAAAAATTCTATTAACATGAAGTAGCCCGTTTAAATACGCCTATCTGTCGGTCTGTATATATTTACATTCAATTCAATTGGGTTTATTTATTTATTATTTATTCATTCATTTATATATATATATATTTATTTATTTTGTTTGTTTGTTTGAAAAATCGATTGGTTGTTCTTCGTTAAATCATTTGCCGCGTAGCGTATGTATATATTGCACTGTTTGCTCATAAGGTATGGTACCGTTTTCCGCTAAAATTCCTTTTGGTGCCAGTATAATTAAATGTGATTTGATGACTATACGATATATTTATTTATTAATTTTGTTATTAATACTTTTAATTAATTAAATTATTTAATATAAAAATTATGAATTAAATAAATTAATTGCATGTAGATTAATTAATTTAAAATTTAGAACGCAGATTTCGAAATTACCTCTGTCTTGTGAAAATGTTAATGTCATTCCTTCCAAATATCATTGTACATTAATTTATATGCAGATATGTGTAAAAAAATTTTTTTCGTAAATTATGTAAATTTAGCTAGCTTTTATCAATTGTACATAATGCAATATAGATATCAAAAAATTAGTCAAATTAAACGTAAAAGAAATTATACAGAAAGTTATTTCAGCTTATAATTAATAATAGTTTTGATGTATTTTAGTGATGTTTCTGAAATAAAAAACAAATATGAAATAAAAAACAAATATATACCTTTCATTGCATATATAGGAATTCATTTGAAACATCCACACTTTCCTATACAATTCATCTAATTTATATTATTGATTTTCATTGCGTCGATTATCCAATAGATATTTATATTATATTTAGTTGTTATATATATATATATATATATATATATATATATAGTTGTATAATTCATTTTTCTTTTTAATTTTTAATAATAATTATTTCATTTTATTTTAATTTTAATCACCTTCATCATAATTACAATGTTAATCATCATATTGTTAATCATCGTCTGATATATCATCGTCGTCATCGTGACTAACAGCATTACCGCTTGTTGTAAGTAAGCTTTTTTAGGATGCAATCGCGTTTTTATATATACTATTAATTTATTCATTAGTTTGTGCGTGCGTGTGTGTTTGTTTGTGTGCCTGAATATGTGTATGTATGTGAGTGTGTGTGTGTGTGTGTATGTGTGCGTGTGTGTGTGTGTGGATATTTGTGAGTATGTGTTGTGTGTGTGTGTGTTGGTTTGTTTTTGTGTGGTGTGTGTTTTATGGATATGGTGGTGTTAGTGTACGTAATTGTACGTAATTGTTGTGTATAAAGAGACCAAGTTTCTTTTCTTTACATATCCGGACATTTTTTTGACTAAGTACATTGTCTTAGTACTAATGATAATAATTATTATTCTTGTCTTTTTTCATGGTGATTAGGTTATAGCATAATTTATTTTTATTATAATGACCTAGCTGTTTTTATGAATGGGAAAATGAATGCACTAGTCTGAAATGTTCGAAATATTAAAAATGATTTTTAGGTTATAATCAAAATGTCTTAAGAGTTAAGAGAACAATTGTTAAACTTGAACAAATTATTAGTAGTTGTATTTTAATTTTAATCAAAATTTTATGAAATATTATTAATTTTTGTTAATATATGTTAGAAATATCGTTAAATAGTAAGTTTTAAGTAGAAATAATTGGTGTTACAATGTTTAGCAGCTACGCTTTAAACTAGCTTAGAGGTCTATGCCTTTTATTCTTCATCCTTTTCTTTCAATAAATTTGAACTATAAAATTTTTTGTTTCATGTTTCATTTTTTACTATTTTGTCATTTCTTTTTTTAGTCTTTTCGACTTTCATGTTTTTATTAATTTTGAATTTTCACGTTATGTAATTTGTAGATGAAGTTATGGTTTTCTACGTTGTGAGTCGGGGCAAGCGAAATTTGTTGCACGTAAGGTAACGTATCATCTAATGATTGTACTATGTTAAGTGCGTAATTAACTTTTTAATGATTAATTTTATTTGTTTCTTTTCAATGTAAAAATTTTTTGATGAAATTACCCAACTGAAATTTTATGTTTCTAGTCAACAAAAATATTTTATTTTCACGTTTCAAATGACTGTCTCCTTAGCATGAGAGGAGGTGTTCTGACTGCCATTAACGACGATGATTATAGCAAAATGCAAAACTTCAAAACGTAGTACGATAATTATCTTAAAACTATATTCCACTTTTAATCTTGCACTGAACAGGCATTCCTAACCATGGACAATCTATTTTTTGTTTTAAAATTCTATTCCCCACCGCCATATTCATATTTAAGCCGTAAATTTTTTTCCATTTCTTAATCTAAGTAATTTATGTTATTGAATAATATCAGCATATGATGGGTAGCTTTATGTTGTGTAACATTTATAAGAAGTATATTTTGTTCGTGTTCACCTTTATAAAACATCTAATTATGATTAAAAAATGTATATGACAAATGAAAAAGTTTTGTATTTTGTTTACGCTTTTATGACGGAGTTAATGATATCCAGTATGCTATCACCCATTATATTCCGTACGTGACTATTGATTCTGCAGTAGTAGTATGATTTAAGTACGTCATTATATTTATAAATTAACATATATGTTTATTTATGTGTATGTATAAATATTTATATATTGAATGAATTTGGTAGCTTCAAATTTTTATCTAAATTTTTTTTTTATTCGTTATCAATTTGTCTCAGTGTGCTTTAACTGTCCTCATTATCAATGATGTTGCTCTTAATCTTATTATTATTATTGCTATTATTATTATTGTTATTGTTGTTGTTGTTATTGTTATTATTATTGCAGTTTTTTGTTTTTCAATAAATGTTGTTTTCTATTTGAAGATTTGTTCGTTTCGTATCATCGAACGAATTCGACAATAGTGAGAGAGAGAGAGAGAAAGAGAAAATACAAAAAAGAATTAATTTAATTTTACATTGAATGGTTGGTTTCTTGACAAAATATCAAAAAATACTTTAAAATGAATTGAAAAATTTACAGCCCTGAAGTCATCTATACGAATAAGAGCAAATAATATAACATTGAATCCAACTAATCTATCGTTCATTCTGTTAACAGATCTTGCCTTTCAACTTTTTCTGGCAATTTTATTCTGTTATAAAGATGTAGAAAACATTATACGTATATATTACATCGATCAGTAAGCACTATACAACACACACACACGTACACACACATACACGCATACACACACTGTCATACACATGTTTGTATATGTATGTAGATATAATATGCAATGCATATATGATACAAACAAATATTACAATATACAAATGCAGTGTATATAAACTATATAGGCATTATACATATTTATTTATCCTTTAAGCACGTCCGAACTCATATATAGATGCCAGTTCGTACATGGATGGACCTATTAAATTGGGATGGAACCGCAAGTAAGCGTCGGGGCTTTATAAGATGCATGGACAGTATTCAATAGCGTAGACTCATTGTTCCATAAAAAATATTTATATATAATATTTAAATGATAAATCAGTTTTTATGAATCCAAACTTTTGCGAAGCTAAAAAAAATAACATTGAGAGATTTAATTGAATTTTTAAAATCTATAGAATTGAATCAATAATTAAAACGATTTCGATTTGACTTCAACGTAACGAAAGTAATGGTGGAAAATGCAATGATCATAAAAAAAGCAACAATGAAGATCATTCAGTCGATGTAATCTCTCCTATTTGAATGATGACGGTATGAAGAGGAAAGTTCCCGATATGCCCGCCATGATTTTTCATGCTCCAAAGATTATCTTCCTCCACTGTTTCATTCTGTCATTTGGGGTGATTTACTTGCAGAGTAAGTTCTAATTTTTTGTTGAAAATTATGTATAGATGTGTTTCTTTTTAGAGAATTACGTAGAGATATGTTTTTTAATGAGGCAAAACGTTGTGAATTGTTCGTGAATGTTTTTGTTTCATGAGACCGATTTTTTATTTGAAAATATTCCAAGTTTAACACTTTAAAATTTTTGTATAACATCTCAGCTTTTACAACTGCTAACAAATTTGCATTCAACTTCAAATAAAAGAATTTTGTTAAAACCTAAAAGAGGGATTTTTAGTATTTCTGCGTTGAATGCGATTGAGTTATAAACATTGGATCTATGCAGTGAGAAATAAGAAGAGATAAATAAAATGTGTTTGAATGAACGATCACATACATACATACATATATATATATACGAACAATCATATATGGTACTAGAGATTCGTGCCATATACAATACATCAGATACATACATATTTATATAGATTTACGTACGCACATACAATTCATACACAAACAGTGCGCAGATTATATTGTTTATTTATTCGATTGTTTATATAATTCATACATGCAAGATAGAGGCAGTATAATCCGCTCGCCTGATTTCCTTGCGAATGATGCGTTTTAATTGACTTGAAATGCACCTTCGGTTTCTTTTCCTCGCGCTCGATCGCCCCGATTCATCTGGTCGAAGCATCATATGTGCCTTCTTGGTCAGATGCGTTCTTGTCTCGCGACTGGCTGTTGCATTTTTTCTTCAGCTACATATTATTTGACGATATTTTGTTTGTTGTAAAGATCATACTTAGTTGGCTTGCTTGTTTCTGCTTTCCCGGAAGTTTGTAGATGAGAAGGAAATTTTAGTGATCACGAATGAGTTGATGGTCTGATTTGTACAACGGTCTCACGAACGTCCTGATCTATAAGAACAATGAAAATGTCAATCTTGGTAGCGAACAATTCAAAGTTCATGTATATTAGACTATATTAAAAATTTTGAAATTAGCACATTTCAATTTTCATACATTGCTTTGAAATAAATATAGCGTAGAACAAATAAGAGCACTAAAGTCATGTAAATTAAGTCGGCAATTTTTCATTTTCTAGTTATCAATATAATGAAAGAATGAAAATTACCAATAAATATTATTCCAAAAAACGTCAACAAACTTTTACATTTTTCAAAAATCTACTCAAACACATTCGAAATGCTAACAAACATTTTTAACGTGACACGACGCATAACTGACCGCAGCCAATGATCACATCTCTTACTACGGCACGAGCGAGGAGGCTTACCTCTCTGCTGCCATATGCCACACTGAATACTTCACCGTCAAATGTGAACTGGATGAAATGATCGTCATTCTGAATGCGTTATACGGAAGGATGAGGATTAGCAGGTTTTTTTTTATCATTTCAAACATGCCGACTGTTTGAAGTACTTTTTGAATTGATTTTCTATTTAGATAAATTAATGCACCCAATGAATGGATAAATTTTTTGAATTGCTATTTAAATTAATGCATCTAAAAGATGGATGAATTTTTTGAATCGTTATTCAAATTGATCGCTACTAAAATAGATGTGTACACCGGGATTTCGGATACCTCGGTTGTAATAATGACGTGACCGGACAGATGGATGCATTTTGCTCCGGTCGGAGGAACTGCCACCTGAGAGTTCTCGATGACACCTTTCCAAACGTTCCGCATTGTCACTTTGATCTTAATTCCTACTTGGAAATTGATTTCAAATGCGTTAAAGGTAATTATAGATGTAACACTTCTTTCCATTTTTCAACATTCTTAAAAGTGATTAAAATGATTTATAATCTTCACGTCTCATTTTCAGTTTTATTGCCACAAACAAATGACTGCGACAAAAACTACAAATTTTCTTTTGAACCTACAACATCAGCACTGTCAACGACAACAGACGCAGCAGAAACAACGGCAGCAGCAACAACAACATCACCGTCCAGTGTTTATATCGCCAGTCCATCATTCCTCATGTCATCTAAATTTTCTTCATGCATAAGTCACTCAAATCAAAACAACTCCTCACCACCGTCTTCGTCACCGCTCACAACTTGGTTTCTAACAGCCTCGCCAGGACAACATTTTGAAGTATCGATAATTAATTTTTTCAAAATGAACAGCACAACGTCCAGCCATGGACATTCAAGTTCCCTATCATCTGTTGACTTGAGAGGTTTTGGCCAGTTTTTCTGCCATGCAAAATATGGCCTGATAAGCGAAGGTGATGGCGCAGATGACGGTGTTTACGTATGTGGGGATCAGAATTTGGGGAAAAAGTATTCCATATATGAAAGTTCGATGAATTTTCTTAAAATAATCTTACTGGAAACTCACGTGAGACATGCAAAATCTGCCAGAAGATCTCCGTACCTGCTGCAAGTACAAGGTTTTTTAAGTTTTTCACCTACATATGCACTATTGAGGTCTGATGAATGTAAAACCTTTCTTGATGTTTACTGCCTGAGTTCGCAATGCTTAACAGTTTTAACTATGTTAACGTTTGATACAAAGTTGATTGGCATTCATCGATGCAATTCTCACTAGTAAGAACTTACTTCATGGCCCCGGCGGGCTCTGGAAACTATTCGCCACTGTCAGTAATAATCGATTTCAACCATTTAAGAAAAATACACATTTTTAGGTATTTCTACATTCATTAAAAATGAACAACATCGTGTAGTTGTGGGCTGTCCAGATGAATGGGTGCCGGAAGGGGGGTGGATGGTGAGAAACGAGAAGACCATCTTGTTCGGGTGCAACTACACTTCGATCAGTTGGAAGCTGACCTGCGTGGGTCATGAATGGATGGGTCCGAGATGGAACTGCTCATATGCTCGTTCCTTTGATCTAGGTTGGTTGGCTAATTGATTGGTTATTTTGCTGCTTTGATGGTTTCTAATTTGTTTATTTTATTGCTATTTGATTTTATTTATTGCTAAAAAACTTGAATATATTCATTGAATACTTTAATAATTTTGCTATAAAGCAGATCGGATATTTTGTCTTTATCCTAATTAGTAGCCTATTATTTCGTGAATCATTTGCAGTTGAATGAACAATTTAAATCAGTTTTAATCGAAACTAAACTTTTTGAACCATCAGTCTCCAACTTATCTGACGACCAGATGCAAACGTTCATCGCGTCTGTTGGTTAGTTTTGCAGTTATTTTTATCACAAGAAGTTAACTCAATTGAGATTTCGTCACTGATCATTTTCTCCAACTCTACTGACAATCATCATTTTAAAGTTTTTGTTGTTTAGTTGTGCATACAAATTCCATCTTAAAATTATTACATAAAAAACAGTTTGATTTTTTTTTAAATTTTCTTATACTTATGCGAAAGAAATTTGTGACGATTTGTAAGACAACCTTCTGACTATAACTTTGATTCTGAAATAAGTATATAATTTTTGATTTAATTATTTTTAACTATAATTTCTTTAAATTTTTAATTCATTTTAAATTTTCAATATAATTTAATCTGAGGAGTGCTACTGCTGGCAGCCCTTGCATCGTCCTCATCAATCTGCCTGCTTGTATTCGTCGGGAAAAAAATCCTCCAACTAAGTCGGTATGTGTTCACTTATATTTAAAGTCGGTGTGTGTGCGCGCGTTTGTGTGTGTATGTATGTGTGTGTGTGTGTGTGTGTGTGTGTGTGTGAGTATATAACTTTGTTGTATATGGTACATGTGTTATTACGAACGTTGTGTAAGAATTGATACATATATGTTATTTTTAGCTAACGCTCATTTAATAGTAATTATTCAAAGAGAAAACGTATTTAAAATCAATTTAAATATTATTTTAAAATGTTGATTTAATTCTGAATGATTTGCAGAAAACTTGAAAACCGTCGAAACATTCCATTTCCTCCTCCTCCCCCACCTCGCCATTCATCAGTGCCAACTCTGTCTCCAAACATGTGTTATCAAGCGTCATGTTAAACGTATTCTGTGTACATGTATTTGTATGTGTGTGCGCGCATGTGTGTGTACGTAAATATGTGTATGTTTGTTTGTAAGTATGTAAGTGATGAGCGTTTGAAGAATTTTTGGATAAACCTAAAGACCATAACGCATTATAAACACATTTTCAAAGTATTCATTACTTTTTCTTAAACTGCAAGTTTAGTTTCATATTGATATATCATGTTGATATAGGTTGTATTGAGAGATGCGGTCGACTTTAGCCGAAAAAAATTACTTCGTTTTTGCTGTCTTACGATATAAATATGATTTTTTTTTTATTTTTTAAAACATGCGAATACAAAAATGTCAAAAATAGGTAGATCTCTAAAATCGTTTTAATCAACGTTTCGACGTTATAACTTTTACTTCAAATAAAATGTTTTAAAAGTACTGATCAAATGTTCTTTGCAATGATAATCCGCTGTTCACGCTAATGCGATGTATGGATGGCTTCCATGTATTAGAGATGCCTCGGCAGCCAGCATGAAAGTAAGTTAATCTTTGTCGAAGAATTGAAAAATATCTAATCTTTCTTTCATTTGAATTGAATTTAAATTGTTTCAAATCTATTGATAGCCAAGACATTAATTAATTTTATATCTGGAATTAAATTCATATTAGCTGTGTTGTTTGAAAATGTATAAACTATGATAAAATTAAACGTTAAAAAAATGAACTCAAAAACAAAGACAAACAACAAACGTTGGAAAATCTGTAACCGAAAAAGTTTGTGATCAATTTTTGAGATCTGCAACACAACACCTCTCATCTGAAGCGCACATCAGCGCAAATGTAATTACTTCCCGTCAAACATTCCTTGAAACATAACGCTGCTTGTGAACAGACAAACAAACGACAATTTTCTATTCAATTATAAAAATTTTTTTTGTAAGAGAACCAATCACGTCTTTGTACCATCTTCTAAATCGTCGTCGACAAACTTTTTAACTATTTAGTTTTTAATGCGAATTATATATGTACAGATTCCGTCACATAACGTTCAATCAAACTTCTGAGGTTGGCAAATTTTCGAAACGCTGAACAAGACCGAGACAGCAGTTGCCTACCTGTAACCTTTCGCATGTCATGCCGAACTTGTTCCATGTCTCGTCCGGCGAGTAACTAGCCCAGCCTCTGTTCAGCAGGAAGAAGGGATGCTCCACTCTCGCCTCCACTGTCATCTACTTTGTGATTAGTTTTTCTCTTATGTATTTACTTTATAAATAACATCTATCTATTTGATCTTTAGATAATGCATAGTGTATATTTGTATATATCTTATGAAATGTATGATTATTTTTCATACAAAAATTAGCAAGAGTATTTTTGTAGCAGTTCATTTGTCTATAAAATACTTTAATGAAATTGGCTGAATATATATATAATATACAAATAAAACAAGAGTGGCAAGCTTCAGGTCTAACTTACTACAAAATATTATTCAAAGAATTCATTTAAAAAGGATCAAATTTGTGGAATGTACGTCTTTAAGTTTTCATAATAAACATTTCATCTCTCTCGGATATGAAAAGCTCATCTATCGACCCTCAACTGAGATTTTGTTTGGGTACGCAATAAAAGATATTTAACATTCTACATATTTTTTGAAAATCTTCACTTGAAACGAACCAAACCTGAACATTTTCTTCAACGATGGCAAATCCCAGCATAACTGAATTCATCTCGTGGTTCTCTTTCATATGCATAACGAACATCTTCCGTAAATTTAAATCTAGATCCTTAAAATTTGAATCATCTACGAAATCTCGAGTCGTTAGTTGTTCAATATTTTTCAGTGTTCCGCTTTTTAGTTGCACCTTCGTACCAATCTGGAAACGTTTTTGGTTGACTTCATCCGATGGAGTAGTGTTGTCTCTGTCAAAACTTTGAATGAAATTGTAATTTGACTCAGATACTTTCAAGTTGTGTTGGAGGGCAGCCGAGGAAGTGTTTTGTGTTCTGTTAGAATTATTAAATGATGTGTGATTAAATGCGTTTAGGGAATATTTGAATTGATTTTGAAGAAATGTTGGCGCCGAATGCGCTGACGACATGTAGTTGCCGTAGAAGTGCGGTGTGGCAGGTGTGGAGGGGTGCAGTCTATCATATCGTCGTGCGAAATCGTTGTAACACGAGTAGAGAGATTGATAATAATGCTTTCCATCGTGTGGCGAATTGTTGTTGTGGTCATATTTCTGGTAAATATAATTTTGTGGTGGTGCCGTGCGAAATGAATCGGTGTTGAACGATGTTGAATTAAATGAGGTCACGTTGTGACTATAACAGTTCTGGTTATTTTTGCTGTAATCTGAAACTTTTTCAGCAAAGGTGGAATTCATCTTCTTATCCGACTGCCACATCGCTTCTCTTACAAATAATGATGATTTTGTCTTATCTTGATTAGCAGAACTACAATAACATTGCCAGTGTTTAATACAAAATGTTTTCAAGTTTAATTTTATGCCCTTTATATACGTTGAATACATATATACATATATATATATATATATATATATATATATATATATATATATATATATATTTATATATATATACATATATTATATATATATACATCATTATGAGTAGGGTGAAATATACATTCGCATTCAAATGCTTATTTTTAGATTATGTAGACATATTTGGTATGACTGACTGACATAAACACGAATACGGCGACACAAGTGATGATGTATGCATGTCTCTGATTTTCCTTCCGTCAATTATCAGCAGGTAAGTTTTCACTTGTTTGATAGGCGTGTCCAAGTTATGTTGTGGGCGGAGTCAACGGATCAGTCACAAGAAATTAATTTTTTTTACATATGAACTAATATTATGTTAATCTAAATTATGTTAATCTACTTACTTACTTATTACTATCTATCTATCGCTTTCATATTATGGTCTTGAACTTTTTTTAACTTTATTTTATTAAAAATTAATAGTTTAATATTTTCAGCCTTTTTAGCATCAGTAATTTTAAATAAATTAATTGTGACGGAATGGGATGCCATTTACAAAATACTGACAAAAACAACAGCAACAATAAAAAGTTAGCTGGCTTAATGGTTTTGTATTATATTCCAAACTTTTATAAACATAAATACCTACGCAAATTAGTGCATTTGTCATAAACCAGGTGTGGGCCAATTTTTTGCAGTGAGGGCCGCATTGAGAACTATTTTACCTTTAAAGGGCCGTATATGTACTTATATAGCAAATTTTTTCGACCCGTGGGAGGATTTTTTTAAGGTTTGTAGCTCCTTTTTTGTTCATAATGCCTGAACATAGTGGCTCCTTTTTTGTTTATAATGTGTTTTTTAGGCAAACAAGGCCTCGCGGGCCGCGTAAAATAGCTTCGCGGGCCGCATGGGGCCGTAGTTTGCCCACCTTTTTCATAAACTATCCATCCTAACTATGGTATTTTAATAAATTGTCGAGAACGATGATTTGATAAAGTAAAGAGAAGAAAAATAGATGTAGTGACATAATGTGATGACCATTAAGCTCCCAGGTGATTTAATATCTCCAAGTGTTGTTTGGTCAGCTCGGGAAGGCGTGAAATGTTACATCACGTTATACATTAATGATATTTAATAAGTGCCTACATATGAAATTTACGGACTGAATGACAGATGGCTTCAATCTTAATTATTAATTGTTCATGATTTATTGGAAGTAAGAGATATTTTCTAACTTTTGTGCGTCTTAAAAATGTATATTAGCTGATCAAATGAAGCAAAGCAAGTATATGCAAATAGCATTATGTAGAAACAGCTGAGATAAAAAAAATTATTGACTGACTAATTAATTACAACCAATAATAAAAAAATTATCATTAGAAAAAGCTGAACATGACGAACAAGATAACGAAGATGAAGACGTTAAATAAGTAAATGGAGACAGATGAAAGGCTGGACATATGCATTACTTCTGATGAATATTTCTTTGTTCTCTCCTTTCGCTCCATGATTTTTCATTGGCGATTTCAACTTTCATCTTTCTGAACGATCACGAAATGTATTTTATACAAAATTTTTGCTAGATATTTCTTGTCACGTACATTTTGTATTTTCGATTACAAATTGCTTTTTTTTATAAATAAACGTTCGGCTACTATATGTCAGCATTATTCTGAAAAATTTACTGTACGGTAAAAATAACTCGAAATAAATACGTGGAATGTGCTAATTTAAATCAATAACTCATCTTTTTAGACCTAAATTATTTTAGCATTATTTTTAGATTATACTTTTTGTGTCACAAAAGTGGGCTTTTTAATTAGATGCATAAATTTTATTATTTTAAAATATGAAATTCTGGTATTTTAATTTTGATTTTGTTGATAAATTTTCGATAGGGACATTGCAAATAGAGACAATTTGATAATATAAGTTTCTATATATAACAAGTATCAAAAGCAGAAGAAAAAACAAGAGCAAGAAGAATAGTAAAATTACCATTTTCACTAGGGTGACTATGCATTCTTATGCTATGAATTCTAGTACGGACGTTTCAGTACGGTGAGCCGGTCTAAAACCAAAGCAGGTAGCAAAGAGTGTTTATTTAATACATTTAAAATCTATGTGTATACCATATACTACTTATAGCATATTATACGGCTCAATATATTTGATATTATCATGTGTGTAGAATAAGCATTCATAGTATTCAATATTAGATATATATATATATATATATATATATATATATATATATATATATAGACAATTGTGAAAGATTTTCATATAAGGAAAGATTAAAGAGATGTAGACTGAGAACTTTGGACAAGCGTAGGAAGAGAGGAAATTTTATATGTCGTACAAAGTCATAACGGGTAGATAATAAGATGGATTCATCTCTATTATTTCAATTTACAGAAAATAGAAACACAAGAGGACACAAGTTCAAGCTTTTCAAAAAAAGGGTGGAAAAAAACAAAAAGAAGATTTTTCAGTTCGAGAGTTATTGAGCTATTGAACATTGGAATAAGCTGGACGAAAAAAACTGTAACAGCTCCTACAATGCAAGAGCTCAAAGTTAGACTTGGAAGATTGGGATTTTAAATTCATATTATTAGTCAAAATCGATCCAGTGGTTCTCACACAGAGATATCTCCTGAACCACTGTAATCCTCGTAATGTTATGTTGTTATGTAAACTAAATTATACAGTGCAACATAATGAAAAAGTTAACTTTTAGAATCTAAGGTGCAAATCACCTGTGGCAAATTGATTAGTTCGCTCGATGTTTATATTATAAAATGTATAACTTTGAATTTTATTAAATGATCGTTTCATTTACTTATCAGATCGCTGTCCAGATATGAAAAATTATTGCATTTGGTCTAATTAAACTTTAATTAATTAATTAATTATTAAGAATTGTCATTTGAAATTGTAAATCAATTATAAATTATTTAATTATTTATAATTATACAATTAAGCAAGGAATTTTTCACTAAAAATTTAAAACAAAACTCTCAAAAAAGGTAAAATGTAAAAATCACCCAATTCCTGAAAAATTGTCATATCTTTTTTATCTCATAATTTGAGTTTATTAATTTAAAATTTATTTTCAGCTTAACATTGTATATGTATATCTATATATAATATATATATATAATATATATATATAATATGTATATATATATATGTTTATATATATAGCTATGAATGTAATGTATGTAATGTAATCCATACCCAGACAGAAATTAAAAAGTGAAAGATGGAATCTCTGCTGGAAAATAATCTACCCCAACCTTGGAGTTATGCTGTCACTAATGATGGAAGGATATTTTTTCTCAAGTAGATTGATTGAGAATATTTATGATTAATTTTTTATTTAATATAACCAAATTCAACAAAAATTTCATATAAAAAATATATTAATAGATGAAAAAATAGTAATTGAATCATAATTAATAAGTTGAATTTAACACAAATTTTATCTGAAAAAATATATTGATGAATGAATGAAAAACTATTAAAACACTCAAGTGAAGAAACACACGAATCAACATGGCTACACCCAGTTTGGAACCAGGCTCTCCAAACTGGAAATATTTTTAATCAAGGTTTTGTTTGAAAAAAAATTTGCATCATTTATTTATAAAAAATTTTTGTAAAAGTATCATCTCAACAACAAACAATGACCAGTTTTAAGGATTTCGTTAATTTTTAAAATTTCATTTTTACACAGATACCATAGTTTCTCACATATCTGAAACACTTTTTTCAGGCATACCAACCTTTTGTGAGGTCGATTTCACGCCAGAAAATACAGTCTTTTACATAGAGTTAGTGGTTATTTTAATTAAATTTGAAAAAATACGATCTAAATTGTTTATTTTTGTAAATTTAAATTCATAAAAAATTGATAGTCACAAAGCCAAGATCACGTCATGGCAAATTCCTGTAGTTTCTGTTGAGAATTCCGCGAATTGCGTGAATCCCAAACAGTTAGATCATCACAATCCTTATTTAAATTTTTTTTAATTAAAAATTTGACTTTTCTTCATTTTGATAACATCCTAAATACCCCATAATATTTTTAAATTGCAGAGAAAATAAAAGAGGAGGTTCATTTAAAAGATCTGTAGGTTTAAGTTAAAAATGCTTTCCAATTAATATTAATGTTGATTAGTCTGTTTTTTTTTATTAATATTATTGGGGTTTTCTTCATTATAAATTAAAATATTTAAAATCGTTAATTGATATTTCCGTTTAAATCAATATTTTTATTTCTCTATATGATAGAAACAATGACTCTCAATAAAGTAAAAAGTTATCAAATGCAATAATGAATTAACCATTTTTTTATTTTGTTTTTCACAAGAATTCAGCAAGAAGAAGTCTTAAGCAAAAGTAAACATCCTAACATTTTTCCGATCGGCAGTTTTTGTAGTGACAGCTTAATTTTATTTAAAAATTTAACATAGTCGCAAAACCATTAATTGAAAATTGATGACACAGTTTTAAAGGATAATTTTAAATTTCTAAGGGCTCCTGAAATCAAGAGGAACAGAAAGGCGCCGGTGATAGAAAGAGGATGGTTGTACAGACAGGTTTGTTTGTAATCTGTCTGCCTAGTTGTAAGCAGTTTTGTATGTTTTTCCGTTAGTTTGCTCGTTGAGTTGTATGTTTTTCTCTTTTACTTTGTTTGTCTGTGTACAGTCGTAAATTAAGTTGTATTTTGTTTTGTATGTCTGCTTGTTTGAGTGTCTATTCAGTTGTTTGTTCTGTCAGCATGTTTAACCGTCCGCCTTTTAGTGCATGGTCGGGCACGTCGCTTTGTGTACTTTTAATATTAGCTTTTGGGATTATGAAGTTTTTGTCTAGTTGTCAACTTAATTTAATGCTTGTTGTTTAAAACATTGTTTGATTGATTGATTGTTGAATAATTAAACAAACAAACGAATGAATGAAGGAAGGTAGTTTGGGTCCAATGAAGAACTGGAAGAAAAGGTGGTGTGTCTTATCTGATTTGTGCCTCTTTATCTACAAAGGTTATTTCCCTTAAACGTTCGAAACAATTAAATGTTACCTGTTATTACTTTGAGATGGTTGAGGCATTGTTAGGAAATTACGATACTCTTAGGTGAGAGTAACGACAGTAGACATTTTATACAGATATAGTTGTTCAATACGAATACCAATTCATCTGTTAACTTTGAGGACGTCAGAGCTTAGACGTTTTCGATCGATCGATCGATCGATTGATTGATAGATTGATACAAAATTATGCGATTTCATTATATTTGTTAGAAATATTAATTTAAGTAATGTTACTTCATTTCTATAAAAAAATAAGTGACCTACAAAAAAGTAAGTTACATGAAACAAATTGCATAACGTGAAATTTTTAAAAATGAATAATTGAAGGATCGGAAGAGGGCGAGATGCTGGCATCTGTCCTGCTTCCCAGTTACAAGATCGTTCCATGTCCCAAAGATAAAAATAATCAGAAATTCGTCATCAAGGTATTTGCGCGATAACATTTTTAAGCATCAATAATCTAATTAATTTTTTATTCTTATAATTAATTTATTATGCATCATATTTTATTTACGCGTGATAAAAATTGCAGGCTGAACATGAAAACATGAAGTCTGAATATTTTTCATCGGAAACAGTGGAAGAAGCTGAGAAGTGGCTCGACGTTTTGACACTGGCTGCAATGGCCGTAAATGAAACAGATAGCAACAACAACAGTAATACTAACAACAACAATAACAATACTAACAACAACAACAATAACAGTACTAACAACATTAATAACAATACTAACAATAACAATACGAACAACAACAATATCAGTAGTAACATTAATAGTACAAATAACGTTAATACAAGTAAAGATAATATAAACAAAACCATCCTCGCGAACGACTTAACAAACAACATCATGCATGAATATGAAGGCAACAACATTAAAAATGTAAAAGACAGCAATATTTCTCTTCATAGAAATTTAAATTAGTGAATTGATCCGGCAGATGTGAGCCAAAATGAATGGGTTGTACAAAAATTTTTTCGGTTACTTTTTTAAAAGCCAGTCTAAATTATCAATTAAACGAAAGATATTTCAGTTTATTATTTACGTTTTCCAGTTTGAGGTTGATGCAAGATTCAAATAATGAGCCGATAATAGGAACAATATTCGGCATGCCACCAACGCAGGCAGCAGCAGACTTCAACTCCGGGAAAGTGGTGTCCAGACCAAGAACATCGTTCCATTCGCAGGCCGTCAGCAGTTGGAGTGAGGATGTTGATTCACAGAGAAAAATTGAAGTTTATCAGACAGATGAAGTGCGCGACAAGAACTTTGTCTCAACAACGACGCAGCAACAGCCAACACCGCGACAACAAACACGAAGTATACACGAGCAACATGTGCAACAGAAAATTGAAATACCTTATCAACAGCAGCAGCAGCAACAAAAAATATTGCAGCAACAACAAGTACCACAGCAACAGCAACAACCAATATTTCAACAGCAAAAAACGCCTTACATGAAAATACAACAAGAAATGCAGTATCACCAACAAATCCAGCAAGAAATACCGCAAAACCAACAAATGCCAAAAAATCAACATATGTCCCAAACGCAACAAATGCAAAACTCACAACAACACCTAGACATGCAACTGCGAGCTCAGAAGCTAACGCCTCAGCAACCACCAAGTCATCGAGAAAGGCAGCAGAGTAATAATTTTGATGAAATGGAGCATCACAACCACATGAGAAGCATAAATGATGGCAGTCGATTTCAAAATGAGGCAATCATCAACAACACCCCTATTCGCTCACAACACATACACCAAACACCCACATACATGATGCCACGGGATACTGCACCCATCAATCACATCAACACCGACAACGTCAATAGTAACAATATCAACAATAACAGCAACATCACTAGTGACCCGATTTTAAGACACCATGACATTAATTCCGATGAAATGTTAGATGAACCGGAAACGTTCGAAGTGTTTGATTCAAATAGTTTTGAGAGGGTGAAAGAGTGGACGGCCCAACAAAATAAATTTCTCGACGTCGACAAAAACGAAAACTACAAACCTGAAACTCTCGCTCTGAAGGATCCAACTGATGTCGTTGACTCGGCAGGCGTCATTAACCAGTTCAATCCTTATCAGACTCCGTACAACGACAATCTGCCTACTCGAGCTACCAAGTATAACTTTTATGAGAAAAATGCTGCAAATGAAAACGTCGATGTTGATGGCAAAAATAAGTTCAGAAATTTTCAATATGCACCTGACTTACAGAACGACTTTAAAAATAGTGAAGATTACAAGCAACAACTTGAAAAAAACTTGAATGGTTCTTTTAACAACTCCAAACCATTTAATCATCCTGCTCAGTCTGGAAAGAACGGTTGCAACTACGACAGAAATGAATTAAATCTTCAAGATATCTTTGATGATGATGCCAATTTTCCAGCCGCAAATTTTTGTAATGTTGAGGATGTGCAATATAAAGGATCAAATAAAAATTTCAAAATGTCTGGCGCAACAAACTTTGCATCATCAAAAGTACAGAATGATAACTTGAATAGAACATTTAAATCAACCAATAAGCAAACGAACTTCAATCCAATGAACAATGAACAACTCTACCTACCAAATCACCAACATCACCGTCCCACAGAAAGTGTTCAGGCACAAAAAACTGAGATGAATCACAAGAGACCACCAAACTCGTGGAAAGATAACGAAATCCTTCTTAAGCAAGACATTCTAACGGTTATTTATTTTAAAAATGTTTCCTGCTACGTTTTATTAGAGAAACTATAAAATTTTGCTAACAACGTATGAAAAGGATTTCATAGATTTAGCAATCTAATATATTTCAATCAATAAAAATTTAACATTTATTGAACGGTCACAAAATTGTGTGAAGGAAATAACAACCTGCTTCATCAAAATTGCAGGTGGACGTGGAAAAACATCTATTAAATAGTGAAAAGTTGATGTCATCAGCCTTCCTCTTACAAGCGTCAGACCAAGTAAAAATTTGTTATTATTGTAAAATAAGAATTTCTATAATCTTATTTCATCTAACAGCGTTTTCGGTTTTAACAATTTTAAAAAAATTTTAGTCAGACAAAATTTTGCAACTGCTGATTCAACTGAGAAGAAACCAAGGTGCCCTTCATGAATCTTCATACAACTTGATGTCGTGCAACCTTCAAAATCCTGATCAAACGTCAGTTTTATTTTTCTTTCTTATAGTTTAACCATTCTTTCTTTTTTTTATGCATGTTCCAAATTATATCTAACAATTAAATAGTAGTAATTAAGTATTCGAAACTGAATTATGATAATTTCAGAGGAGAGACTCAAAAACAAATTGACATTATAGATCATCAAATATCAAAAATTTCAAAAGTTTTACAAGAACTAGAAGTACGTTTAAAAACTAAATCATTGAGTAACCAGATGACGACCCTGCGAGATTCTAACAACAATTTCGAGATGATTAAACAAAACGACGCAGAAAATACGCCTTACAATGCTCGATCATTTAAAACATCCATTAATGTTCACACAGCAAAAAGCAATTATGAAGCAGCTGAATTCAGTGACAATTTTCCAGGATCTCATATGCAAAACAAGAGCAGTATGAACTCCCCTGGTGCAGGAACCAGTCGACAAATCGTACACAGTAAAAGTGAAGGAACGAGTATAAAAAACCAGGACATCACACAAAACTCAACTTACTTTGAAACGAATTTAGATTCCATGGAAACTAAAAACATTGCCAAATTCACATACGGAATGCTGCAAAGAGAAGCATCAGTACCGAAAAAAAGTTATGCAAACTATCAGAACGGTAAACTTGACGAAAAAGTGTCAAATGATCGGCGTGTAGACATCATAAAATATGTAAACGATTTGCCCAGGACAATAAATTTAGGCCATCAAGCAGTTACAAATGCAAACAACAGTGCAGGATCACAAATGAATCAGGACACAAACTACGTAATACTGAACCGTAGAAGCAGCAACCGCGATGTTCAACCGCTGCGCAAAACTCTATCAAGCGATGTCCAATCAAGCAATGTTCAGTCAAGCAACACAGGAATTGTTCGGATGCATAGACAGCAGTTAGACCAGAGTATTCAAAATTCTGTCAACATGTTTGAATCACACGCAGTATGTAAATTTTTTTATTTGTAAAATTACCGTTCGACTATACGCCAAATTTAATAACGTTGATGATAAGTAAGTTATTTTTGAAAATATTGAAGAAGCAATGATTTGTATCAAGGAAATTTTAAAAAGGTAATAAGCGTCCTTATCCCATACAGATCGGAAAACGTTAATAATTATTTGTTTATAGTTCAATGGAGCAGTGTTAATGTGTTCCTTGATATTAAAAGTTGTTAACATTGTATAGAAACCAATTATCACAACATAAGCAGAAAATTCTAAAAAATTCAAGTCACAAAGATGAGAAATGTTTGACTAGTAATTAAGCTAACGAAAGCTGAATTAAACTCGCTAGGATTTTTTACAGCTAACATAACATCGGTTCATTTGGAAACGAAACATGTTAAGATTATACGTTCGATTATTTTGACTTTTTCATACAGAATAACACCCCTCATTGGGCTAAAGATGAAGACAATAAAGGTGGGTAATAATAATTATTCTGTTAATTTAATCGCTTGTAATATTTACCCACATATTTGGTCTAATAGTACAATATTGAATTTATGGCGTCGTGTTAATTTGTTGACAGAACAAATACCCACAAGATATTTTTCTAGAGAAGGTAAAGATGTCAAGCCTAACAAAATAGGCAACCTAATAAGAAACGCCAAATCAACGCAGGTTCGCTGATGGATAAATCTAACAGGCGTTTTTGTCTTGCTAAATCTATTAATTAATTAGTTAATTAATTAACAATTATACAGGATCTAAAAAAGTATAATAATAATGACGCTGACAATTTAACTGATGATGAAAACCGTAATACTGGCTTCCGTGACCGAGAGCATGCAAGAAGGTTATCAGGTATATTCACTCCAAGACCCTTTTACAAAAGCGAAAGTTCTAACAACATACATAAATGTGGTAATTCTGCAGAAAATGATGCCTTGGACAAATACGCAGTGGTAGTATTTTTGGTGCAGTTTTGTTCTAATGATGAAAACTACAGAACTGCATTACAAACAATAACTAATGTATTGTTAATCAACACTTATCCAGAAAATGAAGGGAAATGATTCTGAGAAACATGCTTTCTACAATCAATCTGAATCACCAGATGAAAGAAATCAAAGGCAAAATAAAGCTGAACAACTGAAGAGATTGGTAGCAGCTCAAAGGTATTCGTTAGTTCAATAAACTACTCGTGTTAAAAATTTGTTGAAGATAATTGGCATACTGCTTGAATCAAATTTAAAAAATATTGTTTAGATCGAATATCTTATTAAAAATACCATTTGAAGTTTGACGCAGTTTAGCAGGGAAGAATTAACGTCACAAAGTGGTGACCTGAAACAAAGAATAGAAGATGAAAAATTGCGAAGACAGCAGATGCTTGGTGTGAGATTGAATATTGCTCGTCAAGCCTCATACAAGGCAAAAAGAGGTTTGTATGACTCGTAAAATACTGTTTTTGCCTTTGTCAGTACTTATTCGAGACATGGGAAAGCTGCTGTTAACAAATTTATTGACATTAATCATGATGTATTTTTTTATATAAAACAGGATTCTGAGATACATATCTTTCGTTTTCATCTGGAGTTTTAGCTTATCTTAAAGTAATGTCAATCACTCAAAATATGTACGTTCAACAAAGCAACTTGTATGACGCAAATGTTTGCTCTAATACTGAATTTTAAAATTTTTTACACTTTTGAATTTTTTCCTGCCGATTTTAATTCATCCTAAGATATACTAAATTTATCAAGTGAAAGATCACAAATTTTTTAAAAGATCTGAATAAATTCAATCATCTTACACGTCGATCTTTTTCATCCTCATATGCTCAGCATAAAATTTCCCTAAATTTAAAATTGATAATTTTCATCATGTTTCATTATACGTCAGGAAAATTTAGCTACTTTTGTCTTGTTGAATATTTATTGTGACATTTTCATCATTTCAAACGATTAAACAATTAAGATTAATTGAATTAGAGACATTTACCCAACTTGTTAACTCATTTTATTTGTTATTCGTAGGTTGTACTTTATAACTAATCATCATGTTTCTCATCAATTGTACCAAAAAACGCGTTTTTCTGTAATTTTTAATACCAAATATTTTATCTGTTCGAATGTTTTATTTCCATTTTTATAATTATTTCCTTCATTCACGCAACATGTTAACACATTCCATTTACAGTTTCGGTACTATTTTATTTTAACAATTTTAGGTTTTTTCAATTTTTTAGTTATATACAAAACATTTTACTGAATATATTTATTTTTAAATATAAACTAAAATCTTTCGTTTGACGTTTGTTTGATTGCAATCAGTGAATAGCACCTGGGAGATATTACTGGATCAAATATTTCAATCAAAAATGCTGAATGCGTATTTTCCTGTTGAATAAGATCAAATAACCCATATAAATTACTAACTACTAACTAACAACTAACAAAATAGTAAAAGAAGGTTGACTTGACCCTTGAAACAATTTTTATTATATAAACTCACTTGTTCTAAGAGAAAGAGCAATCGATCAAGTTGAATAAGTGCTTCAATAACAGGACCCATGCATGTCCTCAGTTTATAAAACGCAAAATATTTATCTTTATGACTACTATACCTCAAATAATAATCTGATATTTCAGCATCAGATATCTGAAAATAATTTTTAACGGTTTAGAAACATTTCTATTCAAAAGTTATAATTTTTATGAACTACTGTAATGTCCAAGTTGAGTTTTTGAATGGCCTTGTTAACATATTCATTGAAAGAATTAACTTTCTTGTTCAGTTTTCCTACCCTCAATTCAATTTTATTTTTTGGGTTGCCTAATTTTTCAATGAGTATAACCTGCAAAACAGCTCTCCAAAACAATGTGTCTGAGGGAACCTAGAAAACAATAAGTTTTTAAGTAACAAAATTAGAGAATCAAGATGCAAGCTTAAAAACAAAAAACAGTTTTCATCGCCAGATTAATTAGTTAACTATGTTAGATGGAATATTTCTTTTAAAATGGTGTTTGTAAAGTCGTACTAACTGTCTGGTTGACTCTGAGCCTATCTAATGGCTGAGATGCTAGTGATCGAGCATTTTTACCCAGGTGGAATGATCTGTTTCGTAAATGGCTACTCATGGGAAATCCATAACCATCTGTCAAAGATGTAATTCAGGTATCAGTATTAAAATCTCACAAACAAATTTAAAATTTCAGTTGAAAAACTTCACAGAATCTCAACTCAAAACAACCAAAATTCACACAAAAAATAGCAACATGATAAACCTTGTTTTGCAGCATTATCATGAAATTCCTTTGAAGGAAATTCTTCTGTTAAGAGATTATAACAGCAGCCGACCAGGCATAACACTGTTGCCCTATCAGAATCAACAAACAAGTTCAATATGTGAGATGAAAGATCACCACATGCATGCAGAGCTGTAAACATCATTTCATCTGATGAGTCATTTTTCTTTTCAAGTGATTTCGATCCAAAATGATTTTTGAAAGTTTTATTTATTTCTGTGTAGTTTGTAACATGTTCACAAACAGGAATAAACTGAGAAGTTTCACAATGTTTTATTTTACATTTTTTTTTCTCCCGATCATTATCATTGACCTAGATTAAAAGATTGTTAAGTACAAAATTACAGTGAATCTATCAAAAGCATCTGCAAATTTTAACACAAAAATATGACAGTTGCCATCCCATTTAAAAATTGAATGCATAATATCTTTTAATTACCAATGTGTTAATTTGATTTTTCAAAGTTTTGTTCCTCTTCATAGCTGCTACATCTCTTCCTGGTTCTGAATCAATGCCTAGTACATCAAATTTGTACAGTGCTAAGTAGCTACCAAGATAACCCAGACCTGATCCAATGTCAATCACCTTGGTTCAGTTATTTATTACATTGTTCAATATTAAGTTGTTTACTGATAAATTATTTCATTTAATATAACACCAACACTTTTTATATTATAATTATTTGCAAGATCACTGCATAAATTTCCCATAACTTCAACCTCATGGCACTTTTTGAATGACATTGTCTTTTGAATGCTTGCTTTACTGTTACACAAATTAATCCCCATTTCTTGCTTCAATGCATCAAGAGATTTTAATGATGCTATGGAAGGGAGAGTTCTTTTAGATATTTCATTTAAAAATTCTTCTACACCAATATTAATGAAAAGAAGGTCAGATTTTTCTGAAACTGTGTCTTTAAAATTATCCTGCTTGTTGATGAAGCACTGATTCAGATTGGAGCTATCATGAATTTTATTGTCTTCATTAATCAAAGTTCCAAAAAAATTATTGGGAATGTATTTGTCCCAATAACCAGATATCAAAAAGTCATTGTTATGCAAATTAATGAAAACTGAATATTTGTTGATAAATTCAGTTAAATCATCCACATCACTTATGACTTGTTTGGTGTAATCATTTTTTGAAACCTTCATTTCAGAACAAATTTTTTGGATGTTCAGGTCCACACCTTTCAGTTATTGTTATATTATGGAATTTGTTAATAAATTCTTCTTCTGTAGTTCAGAGGTGTTTTAGCATAAGGAGTCCTTTGCTTTGATTTTATTTATTAATTAAAAGTGAATAGTTTAGTGATTCGACCAGTCACAGCATAAGATCACCACATGCACATAGATAGGTCTGTCCAGAAGTTCTACTTTTCAATTCTTCAATTCAGTTTCAATCAAAAAGGCTGAATGAAGTAATTTAAAAATTTAAAGAATATTATTTTATTAATAATAAATTGAAATGCAAATGTAAAAAACGAAAATTTAACATATTAATTGAAATTTAAACTTTAAAACAGTTCAATAAAAAAATGTGCCGACGCAACCGTAAAGAGTAACAACAACACAACAACTTTTGCTGCGCGTATTTGCTAGGAAGAAGGCACGTGATCGATCAGCACGTGACCATCAGGCCCATCGTATAAGAAAGTAAACAAATACAAATAGTTATAGTAATTAGCATATACTTATACTAATAGTAATAAGTGGGGGAAACTCTATTAAAGTAACTGTAATAGCAAATAGTAACTGAAAACTGTATGGATGGTTTATATGTTAATTTAATACATTCTCAAGATAATGCATCTAATGCTAATCGCAATGAAACATTAGAGACATGCATGTTTTTATTATCGTACGATTGACAGCCATTCTTACCATTCTTAGGACCGATTTATTGTTGGTGTCGATTGTGTCAGTAAAAATTCCGTCTTAGTTCATTTTTACATTAGGTTTGTTTACATTTAGTTGCTTACTAAAAATTAGTTTTAGGTGTCAGCCCCAAATAGAACGCTTGGCAAAGAAATAGTTAGTTGAAGAAAACAATTCCGTCTAATTTCCATTGTTAGTTAATTTAATTAATTTTTAATTCGAATTAGAAATGAACAAGAAGATGAACGTCCTGATGCACATGGCGCATGATCACTTGGAATTTCGGTTGCAGGCAATAATTAAATTTATTTCTTGATACGTTTTTATATAAGTTTCGTTTATTTTTTTATATTTTTTTATTTATTTTATTTTAATATTGTATTGTGAGTTACAAAACTCCGTTTTCATTATAATACTTTCTTATCACTTTTATAATAAGCTATGTATAACAGTAAAATAAGAATATGTTTGGTTTGTAAGTATAGAAGAAAAAATTAATGTTGATTTTTTTTCATATTGAAAATTAATGATATAATTTTAATTTATAAAGCAAAAAAATTTTTTGATAGGAAATCCTATCTATCTCAAATCTTATGGGAGTTAACTTGAAAGAAACTATTGATAAACATGATAATAAAGTATGTATGTGTGTATGTATGTATGTATGAATGTTTTGTATTGTTTATTTATTTAGGATAGGATAAAAATAAAATATTAAATATTTACATTTCAGAATCCATTTTTAATTGTTGACAACATTCTTTGTGATGAGAAACTCATAGTTGATATTGTTCAAAGATCTGTCCTTATAAAGTGTGATCATCTTATTGTTTTTTTTTTCTTCAAACAAGTTTATTATAACATTGGTCTCACTGGATTGTTTTATTTAATTAAATAAACATGGTTTCTTATCTGAAAATTTTAATAAGATTGAGTTTCTTATGTGAAAATGTTAATAAAATTTACGAAAAATTTTGTTTTATCAAATTAAAAAAACCATGTAAATATGATTGACAGATCAGCAATTGAAGTTTGGGTGCAAGCAGTTTCTTACTCATCATTTTATAGCCAGTTGGCTTCATTATCACCAGAAGTTTTGGTAGAAATTTTGTTTTCTTTGTGGATATTAAAAAGTAATTTATGTAAATTGTTTTGATCTATAACATTTTTTAGATATTAATTTTTGTCAGTTAGTTAAAAGTTGTTAGCCCACAAAAGATTTATTGACAGTTTTTATATAGATTTTCTGTTTATATTTATAATTAATTATTTTAATTATTTATAAACATTCTATATATTAATACAGCCATTATAATATTTATTGATTATATGTTTTATTTATGAATTTGTTTAACAGAAAATCATAAACAATGCAAGTAGTAGTTTCAGAATAAAAGTTGAATCATTCAACAAGCAACTCAGTCTGCAGGAAAAAATTAACAAAATTGAGGTAACCCTAAAGACAAAAAAAACCTAATCTTTTTGAATTCAGAAAAAAAAATTTAGCTATAAAACCTACAACATGAAAAATATTTAATCAAATTACTTTTTCTGATTGATTTTTCATTAAATATAAACTTCAGCAATTAACAAGTGGGCCAGTAAACTTTGGAGGCCAAATAAACCTAAAAGATGGTTGTGATGTTACGTACTGCCTTCTTGAGTATTATGAAAGAGTTAACAATCAGTCTGCTGAAACACCAAGCCAGATATATTTTGGGAAATGGGTATGTCTTATAGTGCTCTTATTCATTAAATATTTGCATCTATTTTTTGTTTTGTTTCTGTTTTCATGCACAAAATTTGATTGAATTTATAATAAATTAAAATGTATAGATTTTTTCCCATTTTTATAGATTTGCGATAGCCAAAGAGATGTTCTGAAAAAATACAACCTCAGCAGCAGAAAATTCATCGGTTAGCTTTAAAACTTTCAGTTCTAATAAAACAAACAATTATGAATTTAAACTATTAAAAATATTATTTTATAAATTTATAAAAAATTTATTATTTTTCACAGGTAATACTTCCATGGATCCTACCTTATCAATGATCATGGCCAACATGGCTCATGTTAGAGAAGGGTCGCTGGTTTATGATCCTTTTGTAGGCACAGGTACATGATTGGAAATTTAGAATTTTATTGATTAAATTTAATAATGTTAAATAAAGTTTAATAATAACATTTGAAAGACATCGGTTACAATTTTTGTTGAATTTGCGATTTTGTTAAAATACAAAAAAAAAACGTATAGGGAGTTTGTTAGTGTCATGTGCCCATTTTGGTGGTCATGTCATGGGGAGTGATATTGATTACAATATCATCACGGGCGTTGGTTAGGAGGTTAATCTCTTTTATCACTATAGTGTATCATCTTTATAATTATTACGTGTTATCATTTCATCATTCCACATGATATATTTTAAGTTATACGTTAGATTTTTGTAGAAGTTTTTGCATCATCAAGTGTTTTTATGAGAACAATGGTAAGCCTATGCAACTGTTTCCATGCCATTTTATAAAAGATCTTGATCAACAGACAATGATCATTTAATAAATGAAACTAATCTTAATTTGTATTAATTATGTAAATATTTTATCATTATTTTAAATGAATGCTAATTAATTTGATTAAAAAATAGTTTAAATCATTAAGACACATATGTTATATGCAATAATAATGCCACCCTTTTTTGCTTAAGTTTTATGTTCGGAAGTCAGAATTTTCAAATTTTTTTTTCTAGTGTGCATTTCAGAATTTCATTTAATTATAATTATCAACTAACACCATTGTCGTGTAGGAAAGTCAAGCAGAGCAGGTCAGAAGTACAGATGTAGAGAGGAATCGATAAGAAACAATTTGAAGCAGTATGGCTTGGAGGCTAGGTACATTGATGCATTCATCGCTGATGCCTCTCTTCACGACAAACTCTGGAAGTTTTCAAAAAAGGTTTGTCAGACTCAATATTTGAATGATAAAATTTATCCTTGATCTACATTTAATAATGAAATGAAATGGAGATTTTTCTAGTAGGCTTTATAGAATTATATGAAGATTTTTTAATCTTTCATTTTTAACAGGGGTTGTTTGATGCTATCATCACAGATCGTAAGATTATTTTGGATTTTTACATCTCATATGTTTCACTGTTATTAAATTTTCACTTTTGCTCCCATAAGCACCTTATGGCATTCGAGAGCCAACAACTAAACTTGGTTTTAAAAAGGAACCCATTGACGACATGAAGCCAGAGATGTTAGTTTACTTTACATGCGTTAAATGTTTTTTTCAAATATGCACAAATTCTTGACTGCAACTTTTTCAACAGAGAAGAGAATCACATCCCGTGCAAGAAGAATTATAATTTGAACGAAATTCTCTGCGACTTGTTGTGTTTCGCGGCTAAATATCTAGTAGAAGGTGGTCGCCTAGTTTACTGGATGCCAATATATAGGAACGAGTTAGTTGAATTTGTGATAAGTAAATTTTCGTAAATGTCAAAATGTTCATTGGATTACGTCATATCATGCTAACTATCTTTTTAATTTTTTATTAAAACTCAATAAAATCTTTGAGGTTTCATTAAAAATCAGCTATTCAGATTTAAATATTCCGCAACACGAACGGTTACGACTGGTTTCAAATTGTGAACAAGTGTTGAACAACAGGGTAAGCAGGAGAATGATCACGATGCAAAAAATTATTAGCGTGGTTAGTATTCTTGTAGATTTTAACGTAAATTATGTTCATTTTCATAAGAAAAACCAAGCTATATTTCGAAATGCAAGATACATATTCAGCAAATATTCTAATGCAAACTGTATGATTTTAATTTTAAATGATTTCTTTTGAAAAATTTTTCAGAATGATGATCTATCTGATGAATTCTCTCAAGTAGTACTGAAAAAAAATCATTACGAAAAATCTTCATTTAGGGAACGTTATTTTAAGCATACAACCAAGCCTTAAATTTTTTTAATTTTTAGGTCAATTTCTGTACTGTACGTAATGAACTTTTAGGTTATTTTTTAAAAATATAATGCATACGTAGCTTTACTAAATAATCTAAATACATCTCCAAACTCACCGATTTTACAAACCAAACTTCAATACAACAACAAGAATAATTAAAATTCAAACTTTAGAATTTGAGATTAAAAAATAAACCAAATTTTCCAACTCCATCTAAAAAGTTTTTTGTTGGAGAGATAGAGACTGGCTGCCTTAGCCATTTTTACATTTACAACCACTTTACAAACACTTCCGTATCATTCAAACTATGTGTACGTATTGAATAACATGATTCATCTTAAAATAACATTGAGTTTTGGTTGCAATAGCGTTGTTAAACAGTTGTTTAAATGCATTTCATCAAAAATTTATACTTCAGCTAAAATGATCGCCGGTAAATACAAAAAAAAGTAAAACAGTTTCAATAAATACAATAAATATTGCAACTAAAGGTAGCGAAGAAGTCAGTCAGTGACTGGCTGGGTAGTGGATAAAATAAAAATTTATAAAATAGGCATGTCTGTATAATGATGAGGATGTAGAAATGAATACATGCAGTTGAATGATCATAGATAAAAAACAATCGTAGTGCAAACATGTTGTAGCATAATTAATACTTGAAAACGTTCTAAACAAACACAAAAATTATTTTTCATAATAGAAAGAAAAATTTCAACCTATTCAAGTATTGGCGTGCCGATTACGGCTATGTTTGATTTGGGAGTCAAAATGTTTTTAAGATTTAAATACTTTTTGAGATTTTTTTCAATACAGTAATTGCTATATAAGTAAAAATTGCTCAATACGGTGACACCACGTTCTTGACTAGATAACAAGTATAGCGCAAACAACATATCCATGGCTGAGTATTATGTGTAAATATATATGTATGTTTGAATAGTTATATATACTGATCAAAGCTGAAAATGCTGTGATATTTATTAATAATTGTATGTACAACAGCCTCAATTCTAATGATAATTCTAATGATATACACATGTATATATATATATATATATTTTCCCGAAATATATTGATTAGCTTGTTTTTAAACAGTATAACGTATTTATTTATATAACGCATCTTCATCTAAACATGTTGTTTTGACGTGTGATGGTGTGCATGTATGTTTATATGCGTATGTTTTTGTTTGTATGTGTATATATGTATAAGCATGTATGTATAAATATACATACGTGTATGTGTGTGATTTAGTATTTTTGTTAGAAACGGTACAGATGGGAATGTTTTTTTTATACAGTATAGCAGATATACAGCTTATAAAACATACATTTCACAATATGCCGTTAACTAGATTTTCATTATCAATAGAAAACTATCGATGTTACCATCGCGATAACCATCATCCTCATTTGATTTCTTCGTGACCGAGTTCATACTCCGTAGGAGCTGTAGACAGGTTGTCCCGGATATCGATGATCTTTGGTTCTGCCCACTGTTGAAGTTTGCTTGAGGCAAATATGCCGTAAAATATGGCCCCAAACAAGTAGATGACTGCTATCAGCAAAAAGACCATCTTCCATTCCACCAGAGCCTGTCAGAACAACAATAAGTGAAATATCATTCTTAGATATCCATTGTAAAGTCATTTGCTGTTGTCAGTGATATCATTTAAAAGAGCTGTAGCTATTATTGATATTCATTTGTTATATTTATCATTTGAAGTTAGTCGACGTTTTTAGTTTTTGATTTATAAATCAGTTGACGTCACGAGTCACGAACGACCATGAAAAAAATGATTTGGACACTGACGCTAGCCCCTTGTTGCCATCTTGCCATCAGAACATAAATTTAATAAATCCAATGACTTGTATAATTTTTTTTAATTATTATCATTGTTACAAAAAAGGAAATGTATCTCAGCTCACGTTGTTTTGAACAATGCTGCCGGCTACTACAGGTGCAATAATTCCAGGTATGCTGGCAAAAGTGTTTGAGATGCCCATCACGATACCTGCGTACTGGAAGTTAAGCCCGCTCGTTAAAAATACATCTAAGAAAGAATTTTTACATTATAAAACTAATTAAAAGCATTGAATCATACAAGTTAGTAAATGCCATTTTCAATAATGCTATATGAAGAAAATTTAATGATAAATCGAACATTCAGTTCTTTAAAATACATTTGACAATAAACTTGCCTGTGGGGCAATGTCCAACATGTTGGCACTGAATCCTGACCATGCGAATCCTCCCATGCCGATTGCAAGCGTTAAACAGATAACAACCGATGCAGGCGTCATTATGAAGGTCATTGTTGTTATCAACAGGGCTTGGCACAAGAATGCTAAGCAGATCATATTTTTTTGCTAGTGCATGCGCTTAACAATATAATAGTAGAAATATCAACGTAGGTATAAGTATAGAGTTTGAAAATTGAGAAGAGGTTAGCGAGCATCGGAAGTGTACAGCTGAGTCGAATTATTTTAGTACATTTCTTGTATGGGAAGACGAGTTATCTACTAGTACGAACGAATGAAGCAAACCTGTACAGTTGAAGACTTTCCTGACAGCAACCGTCGACAGTAACCTTTTTGATCTCAAGTAATCAGCCAGCTGTCCTCCACAAATTATGGTAATGCTCATAACCAGGTAGGGAATGGCAGATAACATACCGATCTGGGAACAATGTTATAATATAAAAAAAAGTAACACTAATGATTGTAATAAGCAATAATTTTTAAAAAGCATCGTTTAATCACATTTCATAAATTAATTCAAACAAACTTGATACAGATTATAGTCCACCAGATCATTGAGAAAAGTTGGCAATTCCGTCATCATTGTATAGAAGCCCCAGTTTTCAGAAAAATGAGAAACAGTTATTGCATAGAGCGGTAATGAGGTAAATAATGATTTCCACGGAATGGGGAATTTCTAATAAAATTTAAATTCATTTCCAATAAAAAAAGTTTTCAGAAATAAAATTTGGAACTAGAATTTAAGACCTGCTTTTGCATGTACGACATTCCAATTGTCTCATTCAAGTAGTTGAGTTCTTGAGGTGTGATTGAGGGATGTTCCTCTGGATATTCAGTGATCAACATAAACCACAGCACAACCCAGACGAGTGCACATGTTCCTATTTTCGAAAAATGTTTCGCGCCTATGAGATTACTACATTCAAAATTTTTAATCCTAATTTGATAAATATATCCAAATCCAATACTACAATCTTTGCCAGATCAGAAGGTTGAAAACAAATATACGTTTGTAGTAAAAATAACGTGCTTAGTATGTTATAAATGTGGCAGGGGTTTGATTTTGTACCAACCAAAGAAGTAGAAAATGGCTTCCCATCTGATGAAGTGAGCTAACAATCCAGAAACTGGTAGTGCTAACATCATCCCAAAATATGAACCTTATTAAAAGTTGTTATTTTTTTTATTTTTTTGTTTACTTATTTTTATTTATAAACATAATTTAACTGACTTATACATGAACTTTTTCAAAATCTAACAAACCACTAAGAGAAAAACTGGATAGTTTACTGCATTCCAATGGTGGTGCCCACTTGCTCCAAATTGTGTGCATGGAAGGATATGTGACTCCCTGCAAGACACGTGTAAATCAACGCTCAACTATCCTTACTAATCCAGTGTAAAATATAAACGCAACTATTAACCTCAAATAGACCTTCCAAAAACCTAACGACTATCAACAGTTGGAAGCCTGCATAAGATGCAACAGGAGTCAGCAGAGTTAATATTCCAGTGCTCAACACTCCAGCTCCATACAAATTTCTTCCTCCAATGCAAGATGCTAGCCAACCTGTTTATATATTTGTACATTAACATTTGTATTATAAAAATTGTTATAGAAAGAACTTTTTATAGCGTAAGCGTAGTTTTAGCAGGATGGCAGTGAATAAAATATTTAAAAATTGAGTCTGATGAACATACCTCCAGGGAGTTGGGTGATTGCATAACCCCAAAAAAATGAAGCAAGCAGTAAGCCTCGAGTTTGTGAGTCCCATTGAAAATCAGATTTCTTTTCAAAAAAATTAAAACAAAATCATTATCATTGTACCCGATTAGCAGCATAATATTAATTTTGTTATTTCATTCAAAAGTATGGGATAACATTCACTGATCACATACACCTCACAGTGCAACATTGTTAGTCAAAATTTATGGTTGCATTGATGTTTGAAAATAAAATCACCAAAAACACTGTTTGCAACACTGACAATTGATGCATATTTATTGACACTAATTAAAATAATGTAATAAGGAAAAATAAAGAAACTTCCTACTAACTGTGACATTTGTACCACTTTGAAGGACTGTATAATTGCTCACCATGGCCACAATTGCCACACTTAAATTTGTTCTCATGCAATAAAGGTTACCTGCAATGTGTAAAAAATAGAATACAATGATTATTCATTATGTATAATTGTATATGCGTGGATTTTACAGCTTTAAATATTTCTGGCATAGAAATAGCAACAATTATTCATCAATGATACTAATCCAGTAGGTAATGAATCTGGATAATAAAGTTTCAAGAATGTATACGTCATGGTGATTATTAAAAATATTTTAACTTCAAAAAAATTGATTGAAATTGTCTTACATAATTAATCGCCAGCTTAATTTAGTCAACAGAAACATTTTAACCAAAACACTCAATTTAAAGAAAGATACTTACAAAATCCAAGAAAGCCCATGAAAGACAGTATGTACCGCTTGGGTATTTGACATTTCTTGCTCAGGTTTTCATTGGAGGAATCTCTACTAAAAAATCTTTTTATCGCAATCTTCTCGTCAGAATTCTCATTACCCATCATTTCACTGATTTGTATTTCTAATCAGTTTTTTTTATTTCAGCAAAATTTTACGCTACCATTGAGCTTGAACAATGCGGAATATTCAATATTACAAAAATTCTAAGAAAATCCTGTCATATTTGTTTAAAAACCAAACAAACAAACATATGTTCTGTCCGATTCGCAGCCTACATCTACCAATGTATTTGCAAGCATACAAGCAAAACGCAACGCAGTGTTCAACACGCATTGTATATATATATACTCATAATGTATGTACGTTATTATATATACTTATTTATAGTTGCATTTGTATATATATATATATATATACGGATTGAATGCAGGGATTGTTGGTAATAGAAATAGCACTCACTTCATCAAACAACAGTTCGATTGATCTGTAAATTGCAGTTTTCATAGGACATCTGTCGCATGTGCGCCTGTTGTTTTTCTGAGGATTGAATGACGAATTCAAGAAATGAAATGCAGAGGCAGAGGTTTGCGGCTGACGTGAACATAATGGCGATAATGGCGTTTGCATTCTTGTACACGCATTTCGTGGTTTTGGTTGTGTCATATTTTTATTTCGTTGCCTAATTTTACTAATCCTGAACGAATGTTTCGAGCTATTCAGGTGTGTTTGAAATTTGGAGAAAAAAATCAAGTAAGGATTAATCCTAGCATATAATTTCACTTGACTTCAAAATTGTAATAGTTAAAGAAGTTTAACATTTGTCAAGTCAAAAGCGTATTGTAATATTACATGCCTCTGCAGTGCATGCGAAAGTCAGTTCCATGTATTTTGTTCTGAATATTAACTTTTAATATTACAAAAATCATTGACACACCGACATTGAAAATAGAATAACGGCAGACAAATTTCACTAAGCCTACAAACATCTTCACGTTTCATTCTTAATATTAAGTTATCATGCATGAGCGCTGATATATTGAACTGGCATGGAAATAAAACTGTCAAACACAGAGCTCATACGAATCTTCTCCTACGTTGTTGTTAATAACCCTCAATAAACGACATACATACATTTGTGTGTCAATGCAAACAACACATCATACGCGTGAATCGTACGTACTATAGTTACGCATATCAGCATTTGAAACAGGCGCTGTATCAACGCTCAGTCTTCAACTCTTCAACGAAAACCAACTCACCGAGTAGGATATGCAATTACCAATACATACTTATGCAAATTTGTTTTTGAAGGTTGTTAGTAGGTAAAATATATAGGAAATAAAGAAACGCAAAATTATTCGCACTTTATAACAAAAATTAACAAGAGCTAATTGATCGTAATTTTTACACAAAACTAGATTTTTTTTAATTACAAAAATTTTGCCTCAAATCTACCCAAACATTTGAACACATGCGTTGTTTGCACTATTTTATTCTAAGACAGTTGAAATAATAAGTTAATATGATGTTGTTCAGCCAGTCTTAGGCTGGCTTACCAAATTAATTCATTTGCTTATAAGTTCAGATTTTATGATATTTGAATCGTGCCTGAGCTAATATCGTGGACAGGATTTTCAGATGAACTTGAATTATAATGTTAAATAAGTGGGTTAATTAGGTTAATTTACGTTGTACATTTGATGTTTTTTAATATTATATTTAAATACTCTGATTGAAACTACGCCAGTGGTTGTGAAATCATTGATCATTTGATTGATTAATCGTTTTATTGACTGACTGATTGATTGATCATTTATTAATTGACTGACCAACGACTGTTGATTAATGACAATTAACATTTAATTGGTGAATATTTAAATAAATGGCATCCAACTATTAAAAAGAAATTATACGGTAGATATAAAAATTGCTAGAGCAAATGTAGATGACGATAAAGCATAGATATCGTGAATTGATAAACTACTTTTGATTAGAAACTGTGCTATTGTAAAAAAAAATAAGCAAAAAATTAAAAACATTCAGCCGTAAAAAGTCATATCTGACTGTCAAGCCGATTGACTCTTTTAACGATGCCTTCTCAATCGATTAATCGATTGAGAAGGCAACAATTCAATATAATTAACGTTCGTTTTTTAAAAAAGATATTTTAGCATTTTGTCACCGTTATGTGATGTGTGTGCGTGAGAGTAATGTGTCACAAAAATTACTTCGATATATTTTGTTAAAGTTGTTATTTGAACCGAGATAATGAGATAGTGATTGTGCCGATAGGAATCAATTATTATAATAAGAAAGAAGTCAATAATATTACTATCGATAAAATCAAACTGAACCTATAACTGTTGAATAACAAATTGCTAACATTTTTTCGGCCCAGCAAACTAAGACATTTTATGTATATATTGATAAAATATAAAAATATGAATGTGCGCAAGAATGTACCATCGTGTGCACGTGCGTGTTAGTTAGTATTTTTAAATATGTGTGAAGGATTAAAAGAATAAGC
Source organism: Helobdella robusta (assembly GCF_000326865.2). Lineage (NCBI taxonomy): Eukaryota > Metazoa > Annelida > Clitellata > Rhynchobdellida > Glossiphoniidae > Helobdella > Helobdella robusta. The sequence goes on from NW_008704501.1 coordinate 5,413,186, forward strand.
AGTATGAAATTCAAAAAGTTAAGTGTTGTTGACTTTGATAAAAAAATGAACATGTCTCGAAAAATCTATTTGATGAATAGGAAAGAATTTAACGTCATATGTCTCATGATTCGAAACTTTATTTCAAAAATAAAATATAAATTCTACGTTGACGTTTTAATACTATGAGCCGATAAATTCCAATTAAAGAATTATTTGCGTGGACGATTTAGAAGCAACGTAGAGTCTTGCTAACAGCAAGAGCTGCTTATAACTATTATAAATTCAGTAGCTCAGCGAGTCACCCATTGTTATTTGCAAGCCACACATTGTTTATTTCAGCAACCATTGAGAACGCCAACATTCAGTCATACAACTGAGAATTATTTCCTCGTGAACATTTCGAACTTCAGACAAAAAATAAACCCATTTCAATTTAACGTTTTCAGTTATTTGCTTCTGCAATGCAATTTTAATTTTCGTTTTAGTATCGTTTTATTAATGGCCTCAGAAATTGTTTCATTTCACGGTAGCGACACTCTCAGACTGAGGTCGAATGTTGCCAGGTTTAAATGCGATGTTTGGACTTGCGGAAAGTTTTTCGCTAATCAACTGTACGACTTCTCTCCAGATAAAAATCGTTTCGGAGAACCAATAAAAACATCCCTAAAACTCTCTCCTAACGGTTTGACGTTAGGAGATAGAATTTTGGACAAGTTGAAGGCAATTGGGGCGCAATATGAACATTTTGATTTTGAACGTTTGTTCGACATTTACCAAGATAGAAAATATACAAACTTGGTTGTTTGTGTCTTGAAATCCAGACTGCCAAGTTTCAAATATGAAATATACACTTATACTGTCAGGAAAGTTAACGACGCAGTTTCGTTTGAGAAACTTTTCAGAGAACTCGTCACTGGAGAAAAATATTTCACTGGCAAATCGCCAGAACAAATTTACGGATTAAATACTTTAAAACTATCAGAAATTAAATCAACTGCAGTAAAACCAACCGGGTCAATCAATTATTCTTCATCAAAAGTTGGGCGTCCAATTTCCAGATCTGAAAATAATTTTGCAAAAACATTGACAAAGAGACCGACTGTCGTTTACACGGGCACCAAGACATCTCAGAGTCAAAATAATTATCAAAATGGATTGAACTATAGACAAACGATTAGAGAATCGAATGCCTTTGAAATATTTCCTCATAATGAAATATCGCGCACAAACTCCAGCACTCAAACGCAGACAAATGGTTTTACGGACAGCACAATTTCCAGCATCGGCTCTTACACCACTAAAACATTTTTGAATAAAAACGGTCTTATAATGGCAGATGCAACGTGTTACGTTGAGAGTAGAACGGACAGCCTTGATTACACAACAAAAGCTCGAGCTTACGTTGGCAAGAAATCAACATCTCCTGCCAGGAACTACCAAAATAAAGTTGGCTCGCAAGTTGAAAAATCATTCGACTCACTGGCAAGCAGACAGCAGCAGGTACCTTCAAGAAGTTATGCAGCGTCCCTTCGAAATAGCTCCAACGATCGAGATGTCATATACGGGAGGGTGAAGAAGAAAGAGAGCCAAACACAAGTCATGACGATCTCGGAAGGCAGCAGCAGTAATTCTTCTGAGAACATCACCATGCGTCCAAGCATGTACAACTACCACACGCCACACTACAACAACAATTACAATGTTTCCAATCGTTACAACAACCAACAACCGATGACTGGCGTTCCAGGCACGTATGACAACAGACGGTCAAAAAATGTACAACCTGCTTCTTACAACGTTGCTGGCAGGACGTATTACTTGCAGGCACCTATTTAGGCTGGAGAATTCAATGACAATGCGAAGAATTTTTAAAGTTTTTTTCAAATCGCTTAATTAACTTAATTAAATTTAATGCAATTTTGTTTAATCACAATTAATAAATTTTTCATGAGTGTAAATATTTTTTTAAATCTTGTTTTAACTTTGTTCCTGCGATAGTGATGATGTTGGCTTTCATTTTCTGTTTAATTTATTATATAAATATATATATATATATATATATATATATATATATATATATATATATATATATATACATATATGTTGAAATAAAATATTTCTGTGAACACTCGTGAGTTGAAAAGTTTGATTTCAATTAAACCTTACACGATTTGGTGAAGTTGAAATGTTTGTTAAATATAGAGCCTCAAGCATAAAAATTGTTAACAGCCATACATGAATTTGGCTTTTACATTCCGCAGGGAGACGTGTTACATGTGCTCGGTAAATGAATTTATTTCCTCCTTTTGAACTTCTTCGACGGTTAACCATTGCACATTTTCAAAATTTTTATTCTTCAAATTAACTGCCTTTGCTGATTTCATTGATTCTAAATCTTTATTGAATGGTTTCATTTCAGGCTGAATTTTGATAAAATTATATTTATTTAACGATAACATGCAAATAAATTCTAGAACAAATCAAGCCTCATGCTTCAAACGAATAAGGATCATTGTGTTAAAATCAGGTAGGCGAGCAAGTTCAAAGAGTAAGAGTGCCACATAACTCGCGTTGTTTTAGAAAACTAAACTAACTCGCTTCGAATGCCATGTGTGCAAAACTCAAGAGTTATCTATCAAGCAGTTCGTGTGTATTATTTGGCGCTTGTGCTTGCGCTCACAAATGTTTTGAAGTCCGTTTGGTGTGGAGATACAGGACTTGTGGTACAAATGTTTAACTACCAAACATCTGAGACATAATTTGTGAACAGCTAGGCTTCGTCATGACGTACAGCAAAAAATAAAAAATATTCACAATTTTAGTTTTCAAAGACGTATAATATAATTTGATATCCGTAACAATTAATCAGAATGTATAATTATGCGGTCTAACCGATTTGGTCCAAAATGCAGGTGCCATGATATTTCTGTTAAGCAATTCATCCCAATCTGAATACTGTTGAAAATTGGTTAATGAATAAATAAAACAATGACATTTATTTGAACAGATTTATAGTTTCAAACCCTAAAAAATGAATGCTTCATGATGTCACTAGCCCCATTTTGACCTGCTCCAAGTCGTTCCAGGGGATTTGTTTGCAGCATCTAACAAGTAATTAATTAATTAATTAATTATTATAATTAATTGAACAATTAACTGAATCAACAATTGTTATAACTTCAATACACCTAAACATTGATGGCTTACTTTTTTTAAAAGATCATAAGCATGTCTGCTGAGTTGGGCATCCATTATTAAAACCGGTAGCACGGTTATGAACTGAACGAAATTTATATTAAATTTATAATAAATTTATTTGAATTTATATTTAAATGTAATAAAAATAAACAAGGAATTATAACTTTTCCTGTTAGCATTGCGTGTATGATCACTCCCAAACTCCAAAAGTCACTCGACCGTCGAGTGATCATGCCAGGAATTAGAAACTCAGGTCCTTGATAAAATCTAGTGCCTGATTTCTCCAGTATTGGTGTGTTATGTTTAACGTTAATTTCAGCCATACCAAAGTCAATCAACTTTGGATATCCCTGACGATCTAGTGCTATATTTTCTAGCTTGATATCTCTGAATTTAAATATATTTGTAATTTCTTTCTTTTTTACATTAAACAGAAAAGTGTGAAAATCCCGACCTGTGTGCTATATTGAGGCTGTGTAAGTAACCAATAGCTAACAAAACGCAAGACGAGTAAAACACTGTCCGTTGTTCTGTAAAGAACTTTTCAATTGCCAATATCACGTTTAAGGTTCGGCCTTCTAAATATTCCATGACAAACAAAATGTGTCCCTAAAAATAAATTGATTTTTTTTTTGTAATTTACAGATAGTCATTGAAGTAATTAAGTAAGACAGTAGCAAACTTTAGTCTGAAAACAGTTGAACATATAGACCACAAATGGGTGCCAGTTCGGACGTAACAGATCCATGACCTGCTTCTCAGAAACCATGACTGATAAAAACCTGCTAGCTTTTTCTACCACTTTAATAGCCACAGCCTTTTTAGTAATTTTGTCCAAAGCTAATAAAATCTATATAACAATGTTTAATAAATTTGCTAACGATCATAAAAAATGTCAAGCTACGAGAAGTGAAAAATTCTAATCTAATTTCTTTAAAAATACGCACTACAACGCTGCTATTTCAATTGCATTTTTTAGCGTCATTTTAATATGATTTAAATTTAAAATTATTCACTTTTTTGAAACGTTTTTTCAATCTTACATTCAAAACTTGGAGTGACACCACTTAGCATTACCACAGGCCATATATTCAATAAAGGTAACAATTTACTGGTTTTTTGGTTTATTTACAAGTGTATTTCAGTATGGTGTTATATTGGCTAAAATATAAGCTCGGCCAACTTGAGATAACCATCCCAAGTTGTTGCACTATATGATCAGAAGTATGAAAGTTAGAAAATTTAGAGAAAACGTGACATCTCATAAAAACATTAATTATTATTGATGCTTTCAATGAAAGGTTCTTACAGTTCCACAGCAACCCTTTCCAATCATGTTTAAAATCAAGTAGTTTTCGATGCAGTATGTCGTTGATGAATTGTCATGGCGTTGTGAACTCAGTACTAAAATAAACAAAAATTTTTCAAAAAAATTTTCTCAGAAAAACTTTACTTCATAATCAACATAAAATTTTTTTGGTTAATACAAAAGCAGTATAATTGGAATAGCATGAAATTAAAAATGATACCAACTCGTTGATGGTGTACCGTCAACTAAACTCATTCTTTCCCTATTTTCATTTGACACTTTCGATTGAACAGTTTCAACATAAAAATCTAGGGCATCAATGTCTTTTTTGTTTTTCATTGGAATAAATTTTTGTCTATGAGAAGGTGAAGTATTTTTATCGAACCTGAAACTCCTCTTCATATTCTCAGCTGATGTTACGGGCATCACGCGATTAGATTTCTGTGACATTTTATCTTTTATCAAAAGCCAGTTTTCTTGTTCTTCTTCAACGAGTTTCATTTCGTCATCGATTTTTTTCAATTCTTTATCTGCCTCTTTCATTCGGCGATATTCTTCTTCTAGCTTAGCAATTTTATCGAGCATTTCTTTTTTCTGTCGTTTTACAATAACCTTCCAAAGTTCATCTTCATCATGGGTCTTTTCTTGCTCGCTATTCGTTTGATTGGATTTCTTTACATCTGTTCTTAAAACAAATTCCGCTAGTCTGTTCATCACACCCAACCCAGTTTGTTCGTTTTCCTTCTTTATTTGAGTAGTGACATCTTTATCAGACGTCTCTATCACATTTTCGACTACATTCTTTTTCTAAAAATTTTGAATGAATTCAGACTTTTTCAATAAAAAAAAAAAAAATCTTTAAAATTGTTCAAAAATTTTTTACTGATAGTATTTTAATTTTTACAATATTAACTCTTAATATATAATTAATTGGAAAACGAGTTAGCTCAGTCAGCAGAAGTGTCATGTCTTGCACTGTTGTTGCGCGATGGATTGGTTTGAATAGTGAAACTGGAAGACTATCATACTAGATGCGCTTATGATACGCTGCATGCGCGTGCATACTTTAACGTTTGTTCGTCGCGTGGAAAGTACCTACAGCTTTTGTGGCACAAAAATTTAATTGCATAAAATGACAAGTTACCAGTTCTGCGTTTGACAAAGCTGCATTGAAAATGAAAAAAGACGTGCCTTTCTTTTTTTCTTGAATAAACTCAGGCAGACACCCATCCAACATTATAAAGTTAATCTTCCTTCATACTAGATTCTTCACTAAATATATTTATCAAAAAACAAACCTTGTATTTAGATGTACACATAGAACAATAACTATGACGTTAGATACATTTTTGTTCGGAAATATTCGAAACACGAATTACCGATAGATGTCATAACACGGGCTTTAAATTAAACGAATCTTAGCAACTTAAACTCAAGTTTGTAAAAATATTTTACTTAGAGTTTCATTTTAAACCTAACCTTCCGACTAAACACTCTACTGGAAGCTTTGTTTTGCAGAGGGATCATCCTGTTAATAGCTGATGAATACTGCAGATAATTTCGACGCTAAAGTTTACGCACTGTCAAAACTTCACGATAACTATTAATTAACTATTAAATTGAATTTGCACCTATCCAATTTATTCATATGTAAAATAAAAAAAATACTTATCAAATCATCCTACATATGGAAAAAGTTGACCAAAACACAAAATGCGCGCTGTGCAACCTGCACAAATCTACCACCCGTTGCGGTTAGAATGAATGTATTCAAGAAAATAAAACAACAAAACTAAAAAAAGATTACAAACCGAATTGAATATAAATGAAATAAAAAGATATATTGAATTTAGAAATTACAAAAAACTACATTTAACTGATAAGCAACATGGTATATGTGTCCATATCACTGGGAATTTCAAGCCACAATGCTACGAATATTAGGCGGATCCTTGCTCTTTCCTTTAGCTGAAAAATTTTAAAAATTGTGATGAACGTTGATCTGGTCACCGTAATCTCCAGTATAAACAAATGAGTTATGGAAACAATGACTGAAATGTAAAAAAACCTTCGGCAACTTCGAGATATATCATCAGGTAGTACACTTGTGTAGGGTAAGGTTGCTTCAAGTGCTGCAAACTCTGCTCGTGTGAGAGGCACAATGGAAAGAAAAAAAACATCGAAGCAAGAAACACGAAATGAGGATCATTCAAAGAAACACTTTTTAAAATAGCAAAGTTATAAATCTATATTGAAAAAAAAAATAACCAACCTTTTGAAGGAAAGTTCGCGCCTTAACGAGGTCTCCATTGATGACAGACACGACAGCCACATTATAGTGCATGATACACTGGGCTCCCTCTTTTGTGTGTGGGAACCAGTTGACATTCTGCAGTTCTGTGTGATTCAGTTAGGATGATTTAATACGTTGGTCAGTTAGGATGATTTAGTAGCAGAACGTACAAAAATAACATTTCCATTCTAGCCAAAAGTGATATTTGTATTTAGGGGTTTATGGTAATAATTAGAGATAATACTTCAAATTAATTTAAAAATTATCGTAATTATATAATTATTTGACCAATTTTCACCGTAAATGATGACTAACTTTCAGTATTTTGCTCACATTTATTTATATTTTCGTCATCTCTTCCTGTAATTAAAATTAGAAAATAACTGTTTAATAAATATATATAAATGTTTTAAGAACGAGAAATGACAGAAAATAAAACTTTTAAATTCTTATTTATTACATCTGTTAAAGAAAGAAGCCAAATAACAGGAAAGAAAAAAAATAGACGGATAAATAGACGAGCGGATGAAAAGTGCTACAAACTTTGTATATAAGCAGCATCACTGCTACTGAATATGTTGATGTCAGAAATATCAGTTAACATCAGATCTGTACTCTCTGGTAACCTGTCCAGTCCAACCAGTGCCTCGGCTTTGTACATCAGAGCCAAGTATCTTATGAGTCAAATAAATTGAGTAACAAGAAAGGAAACATTAATATTGACGTTTGCAAATATCAACAATCAAACGAACGATAGTTACTAGCATAATAGCTAATTAGCTAACAAACAAACAAACAAACAAACAAACAAACAAACAAACAAAAAAACAAACAAACAAACAAACAAACAAACAAACAAACGCTGACTAAATGACAAACCTGTGAATGCCAGATAAGTTGGGTTGCTGTAGCAGCAAGTTGCTGACACGTAGTGCAATCAAATAATTTTTGTGGTGTAGAGCGATGTAACACTTCAACGTCAGTATTGAGCACCTGATTGACGAACATAATGTGCAACACATACAGTAAAGTGGCGGATATATTTATTTGCAGCAGACAAGAAAAATGAAAAAACATAGAATCTAAGAAAAGACCTCAAATTATTAATCTCGTTGATCTTGACTGGGCTAGATGGAGCCATAGCAATGAATAATTCATTTGACCTGTTCGTGAGAGTTTAGTGTTTGTGTTTGCTACTAATTTATTCAATTTGAAAATCAAATATATTGAAAAATGTACATTAAGAAGTAAATGTTTCATTGGCACCACATTTAATAAATAAAAATATTCAGCACTTTCAAAACATTAGCAAGCATGAAATATATTGGAAGATAGTAAAAACTGATACGGTAATTATGTGATATAGAACGATTAGGAACTACCAAACTGCTGAATAAGGATAGGTTTGATGCATTAAATATGGTTAAGCAACATAACATACAGAGCTTGTTTGACTGTGTGACGATTGAATAATAATTTATACAGTATAGATAGATTGAGACTTTAAAAGGAAGCTTAGCATATCTTGCACAAATGTTATAAAAAAAAAGCTGAACATTAATATACTGTAGAGTAGCTGACTCACTGACCAAGTGTACTTACCCAATACTCTCTGCAGCCAAATCATCAGGCAAGTAATCAACATCCGATCCATCAGCATCCATCACATCATCTTCCTTCTTCTTCTTCTTCATCTTCGATTTGTCCACATTGCTGTTTGTACTGTTGAGGCAGAGAAGAGCGTTTTCCAGACACAGTGATGCAAAACCCATTGTTGGCATAGGCATGGCGCTAGAATCCTTAGAGCTAAGTTTGAAAAATTTGAATTTAAAAGGGTGCATGCAAAAAGCCATTGAAGGGAAATCAATTTTTGACGCACTTGTTGAAATTTTTACAGTTGACCCCCTGACCTAAGATGGCCTTCTTATGAGTGGATGAGCCAACAAAGCAATTTATTACTGAGGTCTTCTCCGAGTAGCTATCTCGTTCAAGGCTCTTCATAAAGACAAAATAAAAACATGGCGAAAATTTTATCAAAAGTATAATAATAATATCCAAGCATAAACACACAGAGAAACTAAATAGAATAATATTAATTTAATTTAAAAAACTAAGAAAAAACATAATTAAGCAGCTTCAAACTTGTTTATGGGCCATGACAGAACATTCAGCCAACCTTAACCACAGGCGTGGATTGAACTGATACACCTATAAACACATTGAATACTGCCATGTAGAAATAAGCAACTAATACTTTTTAGCAAACAAAAAAAAGCAATCATTCAGTGACCTCTAAGATCTATCACATGTGTAAACTCTTGGATCATTTATTATAGACTGCACCAATCTGAAAAGAACTTACAAGACAACAACAGAACAAACTCGGAAGTATTGAAATGCTATTACCAGGATATAAAAAGTGAAAAACTTTGGAAACGTGAAACGTTCAGCTAACACCAGAAAAAATTCAACAGCAACTAAAACAAAAATTGATCTAGACTTTTATACAGAACCAGCTAAGCAAATGAAAAAAAGTAAATGACCAGCCAATAAACATGAAGATGCAAGAAGATTCAGAAAAACGTAAAAAAGATGCCAGAAGATGTCGAAGAAACCTGAATGACACCAAGCAAGCAATCAAAAGCAAGCAGCGGTTTATTGCACTGTAGGAGCGTGACGCCCATATTGTACAACAACTCGTAATGCCGATTGTTTGACAGGTTCTCTGAAGATGGTCCTAGAAATTGATAAAAAATAATTTTAAAAAATAAATAAAATATATAAAAAAATAAAAACGTGAATTTATACAGAAATATAATAAAAATTATTTTTGTTTACCAGAGAAGGAAATTTTAAAATAAGCAAACCATTCTTTTTCTGGAGTTCGGTGAGGGCATTCTTATGCTCAACGGCTTTCACTAGATACTTATGTGCTAGATTATATTTCTTCATCTCGAAGTAATTAACTGCAATGTTGTTGGCACAGCACATCAGGTAGTATTTGTTGCGAGTGTCGTTGCCCTGGTGAGAGCTTAGCGTCTTGACCGACTGCGAATACCTCCTCAGTAGCATTTCAAATTGTGATTTCAAAAAGATGCCCTCCTTTGACTGAGCAAAAAAAGAACTACTGATAAAATTAACAACAATAATAATAATATTATATATAAAAACATCATAATAACATTTATCATAATTATCATCATTAAATAATGAATTTCCCCCGATATTGTTAATATATGCAACGAAAATTATTACATGTTGTGGTATGCTGTAAATAGCTTGATTAACATTATTTAACAAATTAAGTACTACACCAGTTTAGTAATTAAAATATTGAAAACTATAATAATATCAGCAAAAATAATAATTATTCGAATAATAATAAATTTTTTTAACCTGAAGTTTTGTAGCATCACCTAAATGTTTAATTTCTTTCGAAAATCCATCTAATGACCTCATCATCAGATGACATTTCATTTTGTACTGTTAGTAGGAAGTAATTCATCAAAAACACACTACTACATTTGTTTATTTATTAATAAAAATAAATGTTAATTATATACATTAGGCACTATAAAAGTAAAAAATCTATGTGATCAAAAGAAATTGTTAAACTAGAGTGTTTAATGACATTCGACAGCGAGCAATAGAAAAAATTTTTTTATTAATTATTTTTAAAAAAAATGTATCTTATATATTTCTACAAAAATAAAAAATTAAAGTAAAGAACCAGTTGAAAAAACCTGTTTCATAATTAGTGTCTGCTTGTTTGCTTTATTCAACTTATCCGAACTTTCAAAAAATTCAATGACCTCAAAAGCTTTGTAGGGCTAAAGGAAACACAATTTTTCTCTAGGTTTATATTTATGAAGAAATAATAATTTTAAATAATTTTACAAAAATTATTCTATTGCTAGAAATTACCCAACACACAGACCTTGAATGATGAGAGGTAAGCATCAACGAGTAGATATATTATTTTCATCAACAAGGTTTCATCTGTTCATTTAAATGAGTTATCCAGCATACAGTAATTAATGAAACATTGAAAATACTTGGTTAAATTAAAAAAGTCTAAAAACCTAACAAAAATATAGTTTATATATTGCGTAATTTATTTACCCATATTTTCACCAAGTGATTCTAATTGTTTGAAACATTGAACTGCTTGTGAATATTGTTTAGTATTGTAATATGTGACTGCCAAGTTGTAATATATGACACAATGCTCAGCAAAGTCAGCTGCACTGTTTGAATTCTCCATTTGGATCTAGGAGAAATATTGAAAAAAATTTCATATTCAAAAAACCAAACTGAATTTCAAATCAGAAATCACTTTTCATGTTTTTATTTATATATATGTCATGTTTTTGTACATATGTCATTTTTCATATTTATAATATATAATATTATAATATGTCATATTATCATTATATTGTGAGAGAGAAGTTAGGTAAATCTTTTCTCCTTATAAGGATTTGCATTGAAAATTAAACTGTCCTCAAGGACCCTTCCACATAACATAAGTAATTTAATATTGTTATAATTATAACATAATTGATAAATTAATATTTATCAAACAAATATGTATGTTATTTTTGTTATAACATAAAAAAATAACAAACTTTTTTAACTATATCTTGGAGAGATGTTTGAAGTTGATTAACTTTGGTCTGGCCAGATTTGTAGTACTCGGCAACGGCCATATTGAGAAAAATTTTTTTATCACTGCCTTTTAAAGTGAGCAGCTTGGAGAGAAGATTGACACTCTGTTCGTAATTTGATTTACTAAATTCGTCAAAAGCTTGCGATGCCAGACCGATTTCTTGCTCGAGGACATTTGAATGGCCGCCACTTGTTGAATGTGAATCCTCGTCGCGTTGCATCTCTATAAAAATTTGTGAGCGGTATGCTTTTTTGTTGCAATTCAGTACTTAGATTGTAAAGAAGATAGTGGATTGAAATTGCCGAAACTGATGAAAAGTAAAAAGGTTCGTAAAAGTGATGTACTACAAAAATGATGGATACCGTAAAATCCATACACACATGGCATACATGTAAAAAAAGGAATGTTTTTGTGTTTAATATTCTTATAATGGCTGTTTCTAAAAGATATATTCAAGTTCAAGCTAAGTTGAAAAGTGGAACCGTACTATTTAGTGAGCGAAGACAATTATGGTAATATTCAAATTCTAGAAATAATTTAATAAACTTATCATTTTGATGTTGACTCCATGGATATAAATATATTATATATATCCATGGTTTACTCCAAATTTCAACTATGTATGTAGACTTCACTTCTTGGACAGTATGCAGCATGTAACACATCCCAGTGAACAATGAAAGATGGGACCTATATAGGTCACAGGTGGGCTGACATATAGGCCCCATGTGGGCTGCCCGTGCAAAATGACCGTCCAATTCACGTGGAACCCATGTGGGAAAATAAGAGAATGTAAACGGGCTTTACATGGGCTAAATAAGAGAATGTAAACGGGCGTTACGTGGGCTAAATGGGCTTAAAAGTATGCACACACACATGTTGGATTTTTTGAAGTATATTTTATTTTGATAAAACTTCCACAACAAAAAATACTACATGTTCAATGTTCAAAAAAATAATTAAAAGAGAAAGTCAGGTTATAAATACTAAAAATAAAATGTTATAGTATAAAAAATTTCATTTATGCACAATTATAATTTTCATCTTCATCTGATGCCTCATCTGAAAAATTTCCTTCATTTGTTCTTACAGATGAATTTGATTTGTTCAACCGAAATGCCTTTCTACCATCTGTCTCGAGCACCAGTCAACCATTTTGCCACTGCTAACTCCACATCTCTTTTCATGACCTCTCCAATTGAAGCATTTTTTGACTGATCCTGTTATATGAATAAAAAAATTATTTACAAAAATTATTAACATAAATTTATTCCGAAAAGATGTAAGGCTGAGTTGGCTAGGAGTCAGCTATCCGAGATGAACCTTCAGTAGCTAAGATAAACATGGAGTACTCCATATGTTTATTGTAGCTACTACAGGTTCATGTTCTCCAAAGCTGAGTCCCTTGGTAGACTCTACCAAGGGATTCAGCCTTGGAGAAATGTGGGGATTACAATGGCTGGAACCGGGCAAGACAAAAAAATAACTTTAATAAAAAAAGATTAATGAATACTAAGGAAAAAAATATTAAAATTGAACTAAAACAAATTGAAGAAAATGGTTTTTAAATTAAACTTACTGTATACAATCTCGAATAATTTTGAACTTCCAAATGGTATTTTCCCTTTTTTCCCAACCATGTTGAATCCAAAGGCTACATCATTTTTCATTATGAGACATCACTCTTCTTATTACTTCATCCAAACTCATAAAAAATTTTCAATAATGCATTTTGTGCTCTTTGGCTAATTTTATATTGTACAGCCCATGTAGCTAGATGCTCTTTGAAAGTTCTTAGGTTGCTAGATGATGACGTGCTGGTTGATAAGCTTGAAATTTCTATATTATTAGAACTTTCACTATATTATACATAAACAAACTGGAGCTTTCATCATTAGCATTATCAGAATCTTGGAATTTTAATATTTTTGATGGCAGACTAAAAGATTCTTCTAGCTGATCGTTGTACCTTTCATAATTTTCATTAGCATCAATATTATTGATGTTCCTAGTAGTGCAATCTTGCTTGTTATTTTGATCAACTAATGATGCTATATTTGTTTCTTTGTTTCTTTCATAGGAATTTTATTAAAAAAATCTTCCACCTTCCTCTTTATGTGTCTTGTCTAGATAAAGTACGCTTGTTATAATCATTCGAAGAATCCATTTTTTTATTTATTCTTTTGTCTAAGTTATGATACTATAAAATAAAATAAATTAAAATATTATTTATACAATAAATTAAAATATTAACAAAGTTAAATTCAAAGAATCCATTTTTTATTTATTCTTTTGTCTAAGTTATGATACTATAAAATAAAATAAAATATTATACAATAAATTAAAATATTAACAAAGTTAAGTTTAAGGTTAATAACACAACAAAGAACAAATCAAAGGGGCATTCAGATCACAAAAAAATTATTTAATTTATTAAATCATTACCTTTCTATCAGTATTCAGCACGCCAAGGCAGTTCAAAACAATTGAATAAAATAACTGATAAATTATATAATTATAATTTATTAATTTTTTAACGCTGATATATCAACTTTAACGCGATGAAAAGGAACAAAGGAACACGATCAAAATTTCCGAGTTAGTATTGAAAAGTAAACATAAAGCGTGGCAAAATAAAGCGATGTCAATCAATCAATAAATTAGCTTATAAAGCGCTATTTCCGCGATGTACAACAGCGCTCCTCAATGAATTTTGAAAACAGATGGGTCTTGAGATCCGCTCTGAACTTCGCAAGTGATGGAGAAGTAGTCAGAGAAGTAGGTAGAGAGTTCCAGAGAAAAGGACCAGAAAAAGCAAAAGCAGATTTGGCAAAAGAGTGTTTAACACGAGTTAAGAAAAAGCGAGAAAAAGAAGACGATCGTAAACCGGGGCGTTTAGGTCCTAGAATTTAAAAGAAATAAAACAACAGTCATAAAAATAGACCAAATTAAGTTGATAAAAACATAAGTTTAAAACATTTCATAGTATACCATAACATATAAAAAACATTTAGCTTTGAATCATCACATATTTTAATTTTTGGCTACTAGCCCAGATAGCCCATAAGGGACCCATGGTTGTCCAATATAATTTTTAGAAACCTTGTCCATTTTATTAATTATTGAAAAAAGCATTATATTTAGAATTTTTATTCAAAATGTTCATTAAATATTACAATGGAATAATAAAATGTCACAAAATTTTGAATTTTATATAGTTGCAAAAGCCTACACAACCCTTAATGAGCCTTTGTGGAGCCAATATAGGCTTTCCTATACACATAAAACCCGCATTTTGCCCACAAAACACCCATGAGGGTAATCATTTGCCCATGAAGCCCATATTGGACCAATAATCTCATGTTCACATGGATGGTCGGTTTCATCTTCCATGCGGAATGACGAATTTAGTAAAAATTAGCGGAGTATAATGTATGTGGAGGTTTACTTAACAACAAACACGCTATTGAAAGCAGTTAATGAAATAGATATTTTAATCTATTTTGAGTGAAGACATTTGAAAAATTTTTATCCGTTTTTTAATGTCCAAACAGTTTCTAAATCATAAAAAAAATTTGAGCCGCGAGTTTGAACAAATAAAAATAAAATGGAAAATTAATGTTTTTTGATGAGTTAGGATTCTTCTTCTTGTTTTGAGACATGGTCCTCTTCAGCCTGTTTGAAAAACAAGTCATTTTCTTCAAACTTAATAATTCGACACTCGTTTAATTTGTTCACCGTTAATGTGAACAGTTTATTTAAGATAAATACGAACAACTTCTGTATAATTTAGTATACATTATGTAATCGCTAAAGTTTTATTGAATTTTATTTTGTTTAACTATTTGTGTCATCGTAGCAATAGAAGCTTAGAGTTCATCTTAAGCAAAAGTTTATTCAGTTTTATTTTACAAGAAACCCGACGAAGCTAGATAAAACAAAATTTTTAGGCGCTAAAAATAAATCAAAATCATAAATAAAAAATAAGTCACACATGATTCATGAATGAATAAATGGATAGTAACCGCTAGCCGCATAGTTATCGTTTGAAAGTCCTTCGTTTGAATAATTTTCGGAGGCAGGACGTTTTTAAACGTTTGAATTATTTTCTGATAATTTAACGATGGTTCTTATTCAGCTAAACACTTTTACATTCAGTTAATATTTTCAAGTATGAATATTAATAAAGAATCTACAAACGTTCCACAATTTAGTTAGGACAGTGATCTGGAAGACATGAAGTTTCACATCAATTCTTTCAACTAACCAACTCATTATCATGTTAACGTGTCGTGTATAAAATATCTATTGAACATTTTAAATTTTTACTAGTAGGAAGCAATGAACTTTGCCAAAAAGCATATATACCTCTAGATGTTCTGCTAAGAACTTTTTATCGGCAATTAATCTTGAAAATTGTTGCAAGCAGATTTCAAGAAAATCGGTATAAGGTTTACCAGTATCTTTCGAGGGTGTCTATGAAGTTAAATTCAACCATTTTTATTTATTTTTATCTTTTATTATTTGCCTCAAATAAAATTTTGGTCTGCAAATTGTACAATGTACAATCCAAATTGCATGACAAATTAGTATATAAACGCACAAGCACCATATCATAAAACTCACAAAACAGTTTGACGAAAAATATAAAATGTCAATAAAAACCTTCAAAGTGAACAGAGGGGAATAAAAACAATTGGGATCAAATCTTTGAAGCTTGTTCATCAGACATTTTAAGCTCTCCAATATCTGTTGTTATTAAATAAACAGAAAATTTCTCAATTGTTTTGTAAAATGAAATAATTTTTTAGAAACCTTTGAAAACGTCCACTCCATCAAATCCTTCGAAAGTTGTTCGTAGGGACTAATTATCGCTGGATATGATGAAAACTATACTCAGTGGAAAACATTTATGTTTTAATTAATGTACGCTGGTCATAAAGTCATATTTGTAAGTTTTAAAGTTAAAAATTCTCTCACTAGATCAACAATTTTATTTGCAGTGTTGACGAGAAGAAAGTAAGTTTCTGAGTTGATTGCTTGTTTCTCGTTCTCCAACTTTTTCAACATAGTAACGGCAAAAAATGAAATTCTAGAGACGTATTAAGAAAAATAATCAATTAAAAACGTTTTGTCGGAAATTTCAGTGAATATATTTTGAAAATATTGAATTCAGTTGTTAGCTAACTTGTCAAAAGTTTGTTTCATAACGTCTTCATTTAGCTTATGAAGCACCTCCACCAGATGTTCATTGAATTGCGCGTCAGGCCAGTTTAAATCCCGAATGAAATTCCTGAGGCTCTCAAGTTTCCAAAAAATTCCTTCTGTTGTTGAACAGCTTCCTCTTTAAATGTTCATTTAGAAAATTAAGTTCAAAAAATGTTCCTTTTTAATTAAGATAGATCGATCTATAACATACCCGAGAGGTTTCCACGTTTCTCTATCAAAATTAAGACGGAGAGAATAAACGATCGATTGGTGCATGCTTTCCAGGTAGTGAAGGACAATGGGGGCAAATATTTTGCACAGTTCTTTATGAGATTCTCTTTGATTCAAGTATGCTGAATAAGTTTTTAAATAAGTAGGTTATAAAAAATAATTTAAAATATTTTGTTAAGTATACATGTAAGCAGGTTATCAAAAAAAAAATGTAAAATATTTTGTAAACTATATAAGTGATACGTCACATTGCGAGGAGAAATATTGGTTTAAGAGATTAAAGAGGGAGAATAAATTCCACAGCAGTTCCGTCAGAGGGTGTTTGTCCGTGAATTGATGAAAATCGAGTATGAAGAGTGACCACAAAAGTTCTCCATTCTCCGTCAGAATGTCCTTGTATGATACAAAAGCCTGGACAGTTTAAACAT
Organism: Helobdella robusta; assembly: GCF_000326865.2. NCBI lineage: Eukaryota > Metazoa > Annelida > Clitellata > Rhynchobdellida > Glossiphoniidae > Helobdella > Helobdella robusta. The sequence goes on from NW_008704501.1 coordinate 5,430,501, forward strand.
TTCAACACAACTTTAATTAACGTCATTGAATAAATTATTTTCAGAATGCAATGAACATAAATTTTTTAATAATCTACTGCAGTAGCCAATTTGTCTCTTTACAAAATTTATTTTATAAAAAGTAATTACATTTTATAACCATTTTAATATAAAATGAATCAATGATTTTCGACATGAAGTAAACTCTCCTATTTGGGTAAAAAGTGAAACATATTTATGGATGACATCATTGATAAATATGCAAAAAATGGGCACCATATTTTTTACGTTACACAATGTTCCTAATTGTTTCTGCCAAAATGAATATTTGATAGCAAGACTATTCTTACGTCTGCATGAAACCAAAATATCTGCTGTTGAATTTGAATGCAATGTTCCGCCAGAGCCAGAAATGAAGTACGGTTTCTCTCAAAATTAGTACTGAACAATGCCTCTGTTTAAAAAATTTTTGTTTTATAAAAATTTTTTTCGGAAGGTTGACTGTTAAAACTTTGAAATAGGATTTCATCTGATGAATAAGTTTATTCCGTTTTTCAAAAGAAAAATATTGGAAAATGTTTTGCAAGAACCTTCAGTGAATAATTTAAAATATAAAAATTTTTATGTTTAATATACAACCTTCAATGCCACAAAGTTGAGCAACGTGGATGTAGTCAAAGTATGTCGAATTAGATATACACCTCTTCAATTCATCTACTATCTTTTCAGCCGATATGGGATCTACTGAATGCTTGGTGTCCTTTTATTACGAAAACCAATTTAGTCACATTCAAATGTCACCGTGTTTTCATACAAAATATTTCAAAATTTATGAAATTAATTAAATAAAAAAAAGTACGGTTTCGCGAAAAAAACTCGAACAGATCCTTCAATCATATTTAATCAGAATATACTCTTGAATTAACATTTTTAAACAAAAAGAATTTATTTTTATAGATTTAAAATCAATATTCTTTTCCAAAATTAAATGGTATATACCTTGCTGTTGGAATCAAGCAGATCTTCAAAGTAAGCAACCTCTCTTGATATCTGCAAAAATAATATTTTTCAAATTTTAAACTTTTATCATAAAAAATCAACTTGTAAAATTTGTTCTCATGATTTCCGTTTACTCTCTACGAAACTAATAGACAAGGAGACACAGTAAAACATTAATGTCGACGGCTGTAGTTCTATCCTGTTGTTCCAGGTTTGTTTTATATTTTGTCATAACATATTTTTACATCTTTCTAAAATTTTTGTCTCGTTTACTTTGTGTCAATTTGTCTCTGTGTAATAAAAGAGTGTGTCACCATTTCAATGTCACTAGTGACTTCAATTTAAATGAAAAGAGATCATGAGCTGATTTTTTTTTTTAGAAAAAGACAAGCTTCATGATTCGAAATAACAAACTAATGTCTTCTGTGGGTTACTGGATTATTGCGAAATAGACAAAATTCATTGAAATCTTTTACAAAAAGTATTCAAACATACTTTCATCATCAATTGTAACATTGTTATGAAAAAAAATCGACTTACACTTTCGTATAGAGATAAGCATATTTTCAAAGAGTCCTTCGGCCTCCCAAATGGAAAGCAAGTTCTGTAAATTGAATGAACAATTTTAAAATTGAATTGAATAAATAAAGCTCACGTATACCTGAAGTGAATGAACTGGTATTCTAAAAAATCTTTCAGTTTGATCGCAACGATCAGAAATTTTTTTTTTTCATCTATCGTGGCTGCGTACGTTTGGTCCAACCTTGTAAAGAGATTTTCAATACTGTTTCATATCAAAAAATTTTAACATTATGCAATAAACCAATTTACAATTTTAAATGTCAGTTCTTTGAACCCAAAAACACAAAGTGAACGAACTTGTTTCCGTGAACATGCGCCATACAGAAGGCGAACTTTTGGTAGAGAAGCGATGGGTCGATGCTGATGTTGGAGTACGCATGGTCCATGAGTATCTGGTTGGATTGGAAGACCATTCAAGTCATTATATATGGAAACACATCAAGAAACAAGAGGATAAAAATTGGCTTTGTTGTATAGTAACGACAATTCTACAACCACCAGTCAAAAATGTTAATAGAAACAAAACTCCGATAGGACATTGAAATATATATGCTCGACTGACTTCTATGTAAGACAAATGTCTGGTAAAAACACGCACACCATATCTGGCGCAATATTCATCGAGTACGTATATCTGATCGGCGCTCAACCATCCCTTGTTAGAAAAAAAAATTGAAAATTTAATTAAAATGCCTCTTTCTGAACTTTAAAACAGTTTATAAAAAGTTAGAACTTTTTATCAACTAATTAAAGATGTAATTTCAAAAAACATGACACAAAGCTTTATAAAGTTTTTAAAAAGTTTGAGCATTTAGTGAAAAAACTATTGTAAAATTACTGAAGAACATATATCTGAATCACTCAAACGATATTCAATGGTCTTCCGCTGCAGAGTAACAAACAGCTCCTCGTGATCAAATTTAGAAGGACAGGCGTCGACCATGACTTGCAATTTTTTTCGTTTTATACGCTGGGATTCTTAATTGTAACATTTACAAACTATTATTAATAAGATATACGCGATTGCAGTTTAATTTTTACTAAACCATAAACTGTTTTTAAAAATGGAAAAGCCATTCATTAATAAGTTTTTGTGAAAATAAATTAAAATCATAAAATTGAAAAATGATCAAAGCTATCAGCCCGAACCTGATCTATAGACGGCTGTATCCTGTTTGTCAGCCTCAGTGGGCAACTGAGGTTTGAAGGGCTGTCCAGTGGCTCGGTAGATTGCATCCAACCAGGGCATCAGGTCACTCTCGTTACTACTGGACGTTAATATTATTTCATCGAAGCCCTGTTTCGTCAACACTAGGTACAAGTTCGAGAGGTCTGTACCTTGTAACAAACGTTTGGAGAACGTATGAATAGTTTGAATCGTTGTTTTTCGAAGAAACTAAAAAATATTTTAGCAATTGCAAAAACAAATTTTTAGTCATTTTCATCTTACCTGGCACACCGCCACAAAAGTCGACGATGAAACCATGCAGAGGCAGGACGGCATCTGGTTGAGTTTTGTTCTCGCGATAGCTGCACAGGACAAACGTGAACTGAGATACCTGAAGAATTGAAAAGTTTTCCTCTTTGGAAAAGTCTTTATTTTAAAATTGTTAGAAAAAATATTAACGTGCATGTTTATGCTGCTTTCACAAAAATAACATATCTTATTTTAGTTATTCTTGTTTTGTCTTGAATAATAATTAAAGTATTTAAAAACGTTTTTTAAGCTAGGAATTTGCTAGTTTGAAATTAATATAGCACATCGACAAAACTTTCAAAATATACACAAGCCTGTATCAGTAAAAAATATCTTTTTTTCCACTTTTTCCAAATGGTTTTTCCTAGAGCAAAGAGATAGCTGCAATGAATTATCGAAAATTTGCTTTTTTGCATATCTGTACAAAACTAATTTGATTGAATACTTTAACAAAACATTTAGGAATGCAATGCGGATGAATAGTAAGATGACTATAAACCCATTTGTACACAAGTTGATTGCACAAAATTGGTTTTATTTCAGATACTGACCCAAAATGTTTGACGTTCGGGGGTTTTTCGACATGCGTCAACAGTTTTATTTTGAGGACGTTCTTGCTGACGGGATCTTTCTTGTACACTTGTTGCATCTCCATCCATTCTTCCGTTGCTTTGGTGTTGGATAATTTCAGTAGCAAATCTACCTTCAACATAATTTTACGTTGCTGTAATTAGTTTCAACTTCTTGGGGTTATTTGTCATTGTTCAAATTTTTGACGATTCAATTTATTATTGAAAATTAAATAAATTTGTTTCGCATTTGTAAATTTCTGCGCTAATAAATACCACAACAATAATTGATTCAACTGGAAGCCTTATTTTGTTAAAAAATAATTTATTGAAATCCAATAAATAAAATCAATAAAAATGGGATCTCTACTCTTGCAAGTTCCCTATCGTTGATGTTGAAGACGCCAGAACTCTCCCTGCACAGCCTGATTCGTACGTTCGGCAGCGGACTACTCGTTAGAAAATCGGCTTGGTCATCCCAACTGCAAAATATACAAAAAATCATCACTTTCAAAATCAAGACAACAAAGCCAATTACATAATAAAATATAAAACTTTAAATAGTTGGAAACGATTTTTAAAATAAATTAAAAATGCTTAAATGATTGGTTAAAGAAGTTTATTGAAATATTCAAATTCATGTTATAAATGCATACAAACTCGAACCTCATGTTTGAAGGATCAACCCTGTTCGTTGATAACTTATCACAACCGTCCATCTCAAAAGTGCAAAAAATTAATTTGTCTTTTTTATCCTCCACAAAACCTTGAAGACCTTTTATCACCACCTGCATTTGTTGAATGCATCGTATTTATTTATCCTATTTTTGTGGACAAACCACTGCAATTATTCAACTACTAAAATCATTATTAAAATGTCATGAAGACTAACTTGCACTTTGAATGACAAAACAAGATCGTTTTTTTCTATCGTCTCATCTTCTGAAACCATTTTAAACTTAGAGAGCTCCTTATTATTTTCGTCCTTGAACACTGGAACGTTCTGCAGTGATGCTTTCAGCGATTCTATCGATAGTTTCAACTCTTCAATGTAACAGCTGTCCATTTCTGTGTTGCCATCTGCTTTCTAAAATCATTATATTAGGAACATTCAAAAATTTTAGGCTTACAGGCAAACACGATTAAATAAATGCGGATATGATCAAATGCCCGATGATTTCAAAAAAATAATTACCTTTTGCCGTTCTTTGACTTCATTCATCCTGTAATCTAGCTCCCTCCTGACTTGAGCTGCCTGCTCATCAGTGTTATCAACCTGGGAAAATTGTAAACACGCATTCCTAATTTGAACAATAATTTTTAGTTTTTTAGCAGTTTTAAATTTAGTATTTCTTATTTATAATCAGAATCCATGAAAATTTGTTTACTTGTAGCAACTTGTAGAGCGTCCAATGCTGTTGTTTCTTTATTCCGAGAATTTTTTGAAAAAGTTCAAATAGCTGATCCTTGTTCATTTTTGTTGTAATGCATTTTAGGACAGTGTTCAAATGAACAAAAACTTTTTTATTATCACTTTCACCTTTGAATAAAAACTCAAACTTGTTCATCCAGTTGTCGATGAGAGTTGATTTTGAGAGGCCCTTTATTTCAGGCAGACGAGCCACGTACTGAGTAATCTCTTTTTTGAACAAATCTGAAAAATCCGTCATAGTCCAGCCGGGTCCGTTAACGACATTTGTAACTTCCTCCCTCTTTAATATGACGTCGTTGAACTTTGCTATATTTGTCGTGAACGCTTCATCTGTCGACAGCTTCAAATCTCCATTGAGGAACGATTGAAATCTCTCTCGAGCCAGCATCAGTTGAAGGTTTGTCAGTTTTGGAGGTTTGTGAATTATGTCGTACCTGCGGTTTATTTGTTATTTTGTTTTTACTAATTTTCCAATTCTATAAAAGTATTTTTTTAAATATTCTAGTAGTTACCTATACTTAGCGGAGAAAGGATAGGCGATGCACCTGGCAACGAAAACGTACAACTGTACAAGGTTCATCTCTTCCAGCTCCTGCTTTCTCTTCTCTTTGACCAACAAAACTTCATTTTCTACCATTTTAAAGGCGGATGATTCTTTAATGAATCTACATGTGTTACTTTTCTTGATGTTTCCATGACTGTTTGAAACACTTTTTATCAAATTCGTCACTTTCGTGTCAGGAGCAAAACTTTCATCGTCATCACTCGAGTTCTGCAACATTTAAAAAAGCACTGCACAAGAGAAAAGCACTATGAAACAACAACGCGGATGATAAAATGAAATGAAGATAGATTGGTACATTCATTCATACATAGGCAGGTATATATAGATCACATCATATGCACGTAGCCATGTAAACATTAATTATCTTTCATACTGTTTATAGCTCACGGATGAGGTAATGACAGCGTATAGTGGTATGAGTTCATGCGTTAGTATATTCATCACATTTCTTAATAAACTCAAAAATGTGTTGAAATAAATTAAATTAACAAATTTTAAATAAAATTATGAAATTGAAAAAATGAAAATTTTAACGTAACAGTGTTATTGAATTAAAGGAACTTTGCAAGCAAAAATTTTATTTGTAAAAGTGTTTGAATATATGTTGAAGAGGGTATGAAAATAACATTTAGCATGTTTTCATGCTGCTCCTGCTGATATCTACATATCAAAATTTATCAATAGTAATTTGAATTTTTGAGTTCAACTCGCAAAAGAAACCACGCATGCATTAAATCAGGGGTGGGCAAACTTTTTGCTGTGAGGGCCACATTGAGAACTATTTGACTTTTGAAGGGCCGCATTGAGAACTATTTGATCTTTGAAGGGCCGCATATGTTTAAATAGCAAATTTTTTCGACCCATTGACTGGGAGAAAAAAAAAATTTTTTTAACATAACCTTTTTTTGGTAGTAATGTTCGTGCGTTAGTTTTTCCGACGTTTGTTTATACGCTAATTCAATTTTTTATTCGTTCGTACGTTCATTTATTTGTTTTTTCATTCATTCACCCATCTATTCATTCATTCATCTATCCATCCATTCATTTGTTCATTCATTCATTCATTCTCATACAACATACATATTTATTGTCTCCTAAATTGGTCACAATCTCATCCAATTCACAGTTTTTATTCTAAACAAATTCCATATAGCAGATTTTGGTTTTTATTTCAAACCGGTATTCACGTCAATAGTTGCTTCAATTCAAATTTAAATTACTGTCCATGATTGTGGAACATATTAAACTTGGGAAATTTATTTTTAATTTGGGTTTAATAAAAAAATTTAATTCGTAAACAAAAATTTAAATAAAAAGCTCGTTAATGTTAATGACAGTATCGTTTTCAACAAATTATGTTTAACCCTTAGATACATAACATTTGACAGACACTATTACATATTACATCCATTTCATTACAGCCTGTAAAAACATTTAACTAGACATGAATAGGTAGTTAAATAGGGTAGGCGCGTAAGTTTATCGCTTCTATTTTTTCTTGCACCCACATTACACGCATTAGCGTATTTCAACACACACACAAAGATACATACATAAATACATATCTTAGTGTTTGAGCGTAATTTTATTTTCACAACACATCACTTAGATTTATTATTACTAAGGTTGAGAGTAATTTAATTTCATAGGTAGTTAAGGGCAATAATGTAATGATAGGAACAATCTTGTAATGTAAATTAAAACGCTGTAAGTGTATCGATAGGTAGGTTAATTATTAAGTTTTACATTATTATTGTTAGGTTGGAGCCCAAGGCATAATGTAGGTGATGGGGTGGGTGCCGAATGGCAAATGAATTGGGCTTTTGAGTTTTGTAATGTTAGGTAAGCTAGGGCCGTAATGTAATTAATAGGTAAGTTAAGGCTACGTTGTAACACATATTCATTAATAGATTTAGGGTTTAAGTTTTACATTATTATTACTAAGTTGGAGCCCAAGGCTTTATGTAGGTGGTGGGGTGTGGCCGATTGGCTAATGAATTGGGCCCTTTAATTTTTTAATTCTAAGTAAGCTATGGCTTAATTGTAATGAATAAGTAAGATGAGGTTTAGGTAGACGTTATTAGCTAAGGCAACCGAATAGGTAAATAGGATTATTTATATAACTAATTTGAGACGCGTGCACATTTTTTCATCTTCCTCATGAACGGCTGCCTTGACGTGGCGAGGGAGCTTCTCACTAAATGCCGTTCACTTTTTTTAATTTTTTGTTTAAAAAGTTCTATAATAATTCAAGCGTACACACATACACAATATACAAACCCATACTTTAATTTAAAAACATACATACGTACGTATCTACGTACAAACACACATACACATATACATGCACACATGTACATACAATATAACTGCTAATAAGCTGTTATATTGTTGTAATTTGTCATCTTAATTTTTCCTATATTGGTAATATAAAATCGCAAATAAAAAGTGTAAAATGAGCTGTGTTAACAAGCAATAGGTAAGCTAGGGATTGAGTTAGTTGAACGTAGGTGGGTGAGATCTGAGTTACTTGAACATAGGCAAGCCATGGCTGGAATTAAATTAAAGTTTAGAAAAAAATAAATGACAATAACTTTGTATTGTCTCCTTTTTATGTTTAGTGATTTTTTTTTGTTTTGTGCGCGCACACACGCATCACGCATACAATACAAAAAACAAACATGATACAAACACATACAAACATGATACAAACAAACACATACAAACATGATACAAACACATACAAACATGATACAGACACATACAAACAAATACGAACATGACGTTCACGATAAGTGCTTTTTCAATTAAGTTTTTTTTTGTCTAATTTCCTTTTTTATCATTAATTAAATAATTTTTCCGATAATAATGATAAATATACTATTTACAATATCACTGATAATACGAACAAATGGTTAGAAGTGCTACAAAATTGGGTTTTCTTTTTTGTTTCTTTGTCTTTTTTTTGGTTAAGTCCTTTCAAATGATTTTTGATTTAAATAATTGAAGGAAAATTTTGAAATAAATTATAAATCACATTATTGTAAATTTTATTCATTTCATGTGTTGTTTTATTTGAAATAATTTTTTTATATTAATTGGTAATAAAGTTTTATAAGGCGTTATTGCTATCATAATGAATAACTATATAAAGCATGGGTGGGCAAACTTTTTGTTGTGAGGGCCGTATTGAGAATATTTTGGCATTTGAAGGGCCAAATATGTATTCAAACAGCAAATTTTTTGGACCTTTTTTTTATCTCGTAATATGTGATTGACGACCTTTTTATATGGTCGTAATGGGATCTTTTTTTGGTCAAACAAGGCCTCACGGGCCGCATAAAATGGTTTCGCCACCGTAGTTTGCCCACCTCTGCATCTCTGTATTAAATGAACACAAAAAATAAACACGGCCCTAAGTTTTAGGTTTTATTCTAATTTGTGTTAGGCTAAAATTATTAGATAAAAATAACATAGTGTCATAATGAACGTTAAACTTGAAAAACTACTTACGTTAAATACAATATATTATTTAATGTATCCAATATCCATGACGATAATTGCAACGCTCTCCACAAAAGGTTTCACGACATATTTTCAACCATTTCCTTTTTCAATACTCCAACGACTCTTTCTAATCATTTTAAATTTGCTCGCTCGGTGTTCAAACTTGTAAGAATTTATTTTAATTATCCACTTTTGATTTCAGACGAGTAACTACCATTTAAAATTAGAGAAGATTTCAACCAGGCGTTCACGAGTACGATCAAATTAATAAGTGCTTAGCATGGCATGGATGTTAGAATTAAATTACATTTCAATAGAATTGGATTATTCAATTACTCATCTTATATCACACACCTCACAAAAAGTCAATAGATGGTGTATGTGTGTAATTTATCAACATTTGTAGAGAGCAGTCGAATGTTACATACGTTGAACGAGAGTTAATCAATACAACAGATGCCAAAAATAAATAGAAATTAATTAGTATCTACCACTAATTTGAAATTCAACTGAGGCAACTACACGTAAAAATATTCACAAAATTTCAAAAACGCATTTTACTCAATTGTTAAGACGGATGTTTATCGGAAAAATATTCTTTTTATTTTAAAATGATGGAAAATTTAAGTATTGAATTTTTTAATAAATAATGTGTGTATGCTAACATTTACATATATATACTAACAAGCGTAATAACATATGCGTCTGTTGCGTGTGTGTGCGTGTGTGTGTGTGCGTGTGTGTGTGTGTGTGTGTTGTGTGTGTTGTGTGTGTGTGTGTGTGTGTGTGTGTGTGTATGTGTGTAAGTAGATGTGTGAAATAGCGGTTAGATTTCAAAATAATCAAATAATCGTCGAAGGATAAGCTATGACTAGCTGCACAAATGCGTTGAAGCATTGTTAGGCTTCATAGTTAGATGGTTACATAATACTTATATAAACAATATAAAAACAAACATATACACAAATGATCATATGTATGATACATATATACATACAAACACACATATGATACAGACATACATACATACAAATACACACATACATGCATATTCATATTGTATATTAGACGTTGACATGAAATTAATAAAACTCTAATGTAAGATTTAGCGAAGCATGGATGTTTTGAAAAATTTTATACATGATTGGCTGAGGTAAGAGTTGATTTTTTTCAATCAATGCATTTGAGATTGTATCGTTTATTTGTATTTTGTATTTTTTTAAAATCATAATCGTTTTTCGATCATGTTGGTTGTCGTAATAAATTAATTGAAAATATCATAAAAGCCGGTTCATTGTTTCTATCTTTAACAAGAAGAATTAATTTATGTTTAATTTCATTAAATTCGTAATTCACAGACCAAATCCTCTCCGTAGCAACAATAATAAAATCCAAACTTGTGCCGCTTGTAAAACTTTCGAACATGATATTTCAAGTTTCAGGCAGCAGGCTTTGCAGGAGGAAGATGAAACTTTGGAGACGTTGCTCCTCGATGAAAATTTGCGCCTCTCCATGGTAATAAACGATTTGAATGAAAAGTTCGTCAGCAAACAAGCCATGGTGGCAAAATTAAAAATATCATGCATCTCAGCAGTAGCTGCTCTGGCTTCAGCACTTGAAGGTACGTTGGAATCGGCAGATGTAAGAGAGGTAAACATAAGAGAAGTAAACTACAAATGCTCAAAGTTCACAAATGAAATGATGAATTTGGCTTCGTTTTTCACGGCAGGCACAAGGATTGAATTCAACGTTGTAAATAATGTTTTTTTGAAAAATCTATCACATCTCGCGAGGAATGTAGTCCAGTACTCAGAACATCTGTCGCATCATAATCACAGATCTTTTAACAAACCATTCACAAATTTTATAAAAATATCTTCATGTCTTCAAAAAATTGTCAAACTGTTAAAATCTATAAAAAATAAAATGGAATGTTTAATGCTACTTAAGGAAGCTAATGACTCATTTGATGACGACTTTCAAACATTCTGTGCCATCCACAAAAATATTTTAAGAATGAGGTTAGATGTGAACAAATATCACCACCAAAATAAGACATCTAATGACGAGAGAAACGCGGCTCTCTTCAACACCTATGATTCTCTGTTCGAAAAAATTTCAGAAAAAGTAAAAAATCTTGCTGACGTTTCACTATTATTTTATATAACTGCTGCCAAATGTGAGAACTTGAAACAATCGCAGGAGATCAGCATGAGATATTTATTAGAATCGTACGAAACACACAACAGATCATTTCAACAATCAAACGAAATAATGATCTTGCAGAATGAGTATCACACTCGTTTAACAAGTTACAATTTATTAAATAAGCATTCTTCAAATCAAACGATTACATATCAAGAGTTACTCGACTTCAAACTTCAATATTCTGCAAGTTCTATACCAATAATTGATTCATCTGATTTCAAAATCAACAAAGCAATTGAACAACTGCAGAAGAAATTGACAGCCAGCCAACTGAAGTTAACTGAATTAGAAGAACAATGTTATTTTTTTGAAAACAAAAAGTTTTATTTCAGCGATATTACAGACTTATTTGAAAACTTCAAAAACATTTCAGAAAATCTAAACATAAAACACAGCTTCAACCCAAACGATATTAGAGATAAAATTTTACGTTTCGATGAAACTCGTGAACTATTGTGGCTGGCAAAAGATCAGACAAAGATAGAAATCACAAAGATGAGAAAACTTTTAGATCTGCTGAATGTCGAAATGTTACTTAACTCAAGAATCAAACTGAACATTATACAATTCAATATATTACTGAAACGCTTGATTGATAATTCGAAGGAAAAGTACTGTTTAAAAGCTTCAAACGTCTTGAAATTATGCTCCGATCCAATAAATTCAACCCTAATCTACATGAACTTATTATACGACGAAGAGATGTTCAACGCGATGCTTGAAATGCTTCGAAATTTATTCATAAAATGTGCATCAAATCTTCAATCTTTCACAAGTTTGTATATAAAATATGATGCAAAACTTATGTCTGAAAAATTTCTTGCAGTCGAAAACGAAATGTATCACATTAAAGACAGTTGTTCTTCAATGTTGTTTGATGTAACTTACTTGCTAGAACACTTCGGTTTGAATATAAAAAATGTTTCAATAGAAGAACACTTTTTGGATGAAAATTTTGTCAAGTTGCAAGCCACGTTTGATTTGCACCAGGATGAATTGGATTTGTATGAGGTCGACACGTTGGATCTCAAACACTCGTATGACCTTCACTGCAAGATGAATGAGGAATGCAATGCCATTATGAACCAACATGCATTCAATGAGGAAGATGTCAGAGAATTTATTGTTGAATCGAGCAAAGTTGCCAAATGTTTCAAAACTGTAATCAGTGAGATCGAGCATGTGACCAACGAAACCACCGAATACAATCAAACTGATGAGTTGCAAAAAGAAATCATAGTAGCAAAAACGAAGCTCGTGAAAATTGAAAATTTGTCAAAAAAATTCAGGAGTAACATAATTGCGCTTGATCAACAATTAAAAGATATAAAAAACATCGAAAATATTTATTTGTCATTTCATAAACAAATAAATGCACTGATTGGACATTTGAGCAAGTGCCAAGTTGCATCAATGCATTCGAACAAAGAACTCCATGTCACTAAGGACAAATTTGAGTTTCTTCTCCGATCTCTATCTCGATACAACGAAACAATACTAGAGTTAAAAACCAACGTAAAATTAGAAATTTCAGACACTGAAGAAACAGTTGATGAAAATGCAAGTAATATTTCAGTAAACGAAATCACTACAAACACAATGAACGTGTTGAATAATATGAACCAAGATGATTCTTTAAGCTCTGAAATTGTCAAAATAAAAGGTACAGATGATGAGAACTTCTTCAATGAAACTTTTATGACCAGCTTCACTACCTGTCCGATATGCTTCGATGATTTAATGCCACATGATGCAGTCATACTCAGCTATTGTGGACATGTCGTTTGCAAGTTAGAATAAATATTTTCATTTTAAAATTAATCAGTTAAAATCTAAAGTATAAAACTCAAAATATTCTTGACACTGTTTATTAACATTGAAATAACTAATGCCATGTTGCATTAATTTTTCTTTTTAGACACTGCTTGGAGAATCATGTGAAGTTGTACGACTCGGAAGAATTACAATGTCCGTGCGTCGATGGTGTCATCAAGTGTCCTGGCCTCATTTACGACAGGGAACTAAGAGTTGTTCGTATTGTGGTTTACTTTAATATAAAATAAAAGTAAACAAATTTTTTTTTATTTTATATAAAAAGAACGAATTATCTACAGTCGGTCAGCGAAGAAACCTACAACATTCACTTGAAACGAGTCATCAAACTGATCGAGGCCCAATCGGACAACAGTTTTCATTGCCAGACACCTGAATGTGACTATTGGGTGATTATAGAAGATACCATCATCGACTCCATGCTGTGTCCATCTTGTAAAGTCATCAACTGTCTGCGTTGTCGGGCCATCCATAAAAATATGTCCTGCCTGGAATATACAGCCTTACAGTCGCAGGATGAAAACCTAAAGATGACTGAACTTGAAATTGAGGTTTGCCGTTGTCAAAGCAGTTTTTTAATGTATTGTCAACATTTTCAAATTTCCTTCGTCGACATTTATCTTACCTCTCAAAATAATTATTTTTTTTAAATATTTTTAAGAAATGAACGAGCCTATATCAAAGTATTTGGCCGTTTGATTATGTTTTTTGTATGTCATAATTGTTATTTAATTTAATGAAATATTTCGTGTGAATTGTAATTTAGCGTCGCACGCAATAAATTGGTTAAGGTTTGAATTATCCTAATGAAATATGATTGTAATAATATCAACTCTGATATAGTGTTATGCTCCGCATTATCTATCTTTAGGATGTATATTTATCTCAATAAAAAATTTGAATTATTTAGAATAAAATTAGAGAAGGAATCATAATGAGATGTCCAAACTGTAGTGTGGTCATTGAAAAAATGGACGGATGTGACGGTCTCTACTGTCCGAAGTGCAACCTACAACTATGCTGGGCGACCAAAGGGCCAAGATGGGGAAAGAAGGTTTTTGAAAATTTAACAAATATATAATAAGAGATTTTTTTTTAAAATGAGGCCAAACATTAAAATAATCTGTTTGTTGTCAAATTCATTGGTGACACTTATAGAATGTATTAACATCTTCGCAGTTCCTTTGTCGTCATTTATCTTGCCTTTCAAACCCTAACTAAAGCTAAGTTAGCTGTCTATATGAATTTAAAACTCGCTTTCCATATGCCTTCATAGAAAAAATTTATTACGGTTAAAACAATTTTTATGTTTTCCTCACCATGTAGATTATAGGTTGAGTACCTTATAATTTCCTCACAGATAAATCCATTCGTACGTCGCTGGAGAAATTTATGCTACACGCGCATGATAATGCACGAATTTGAACAATCATGTAAAACTTGATCGAGCAAGCAGTAGAAATGTCACATCACATCCAATGCTTTTATGTACAAAAATAGGTGTCGGTACTCATTGTTGATTGATGTAGCAAAACTTTAGCCGAGGGAGCTATGATGACTTTTTTTCCTTATCACGCCAAAAAACGGCGCAATCATTAATTACAAAAAAAGGATTTTTCCACACTTTTTAAAAATGTGCCAGTTTGACGTACCAGTGCGCAGTGCGCGTACCGTCACAGAAAAAACTGGTCGGCATATTTTTCAACTAATACAGCGTGGTTACACATATCAAATGCTTTTATGGCTATAATTCTAACGTAATAAGCGGTGGTTGCGTGCACCTAGGCTCTACACATACACAGCAATGTGTGCAATTTTTAATCAGCGCTAAAAAATACAGACTAAGAAAATTATATCAAATGTATAAAGGGAGATAACAAAAAATTCAACAGGGAAGAGGCGACACATCCGGAGGCTGCAGGTGTGGAGTTGGTGGACAGCTCTGTCACCCGGAATGTAACTTCTGCCACTGACTTCAACAACGTAACGTAACGATATTTTGCCTTCTTAGTTTTGATTTTATGGAAAAAATTCAGTAAAATTCTTTTAAATAAAAATAACTTGAAACGAGGGAATGGTTTTTATATTGACCAATACGAAAATCTAAACACAATTTAGATTCCCAATGTATAAATTTAAATACAATTTGGACAAAACTCAAGTGTTGAAATAGAAAACTGAGACAATGATATGATACAATAATATCTTTAACAGACAAATACATGTTCTGAATAACCTGTGATTTACAAATGAAAATAAATTTTTCCACAACTGTGTTACCTGCATCAACTAAAAGTCGATGGCACGACACATCAATGTAGCCTAACCGAATGAAAGTGGTAAAACTGTTGATAAATGCGTCACACAGATATTTAAACAAACGTCAACAAATTTCAACTAAAAATGATGAACAAATTTTTGATTATAAACAAGAAGCGAGTATAAAATAATTTATAGATACGATCATAACAGACAAACACGATGTGAAATAAATAAATAAATATGTATATATATATATATATATATTTATATATATATGTCTGCAAAAATATATACTGCACATCTCTTAATGACGATAGAACATCAACAAAACGAAAATATTGGAAATGTGATAAAGTTCTTATTAACATATTTTAGACGCGCTGAACACATTTTATCAAAAATAGAAAAACAACACGCACACAGCAATAATCATCAATAAAATCACGATTGTGCATTATAAACTCTTATAGTACGAAATAGCACTTTTGTTATTTGTATACGGAGATGAGAAATATGATAGATTGGTAATATAGCTGTACTAACAAAGTAAACATTTAAGAACCTTATATATAAATGTAGTCATTTCACTGTTCGCTGTAAGCTGATTAAATAAATTAGCTACTCTTACGTTACATTATTAATACTACATCTTACAATTGAGCTAAAACGTATTAAAATAAATTAACTAAAAATAATTTTAAATGAATTAATCTGCCGTTATTAGTTTCGATCCATTGATTCCACGCACGTAAACTTTTGACGGTCGAACTAATAGGCCGTGACCTGGCCGACAAGAGAAATATCTGTCAGAGAGAAAAAAATTTTTCTGCATTGTAATTTTTTTGAGCATGGGAAATGGCTTAGTAGAAACATATTTCATTTGAAAACACAGCACAAGCTATAAAATAATTTTCTAGATAAAATTACGATGCAAGCTGAAATTGCAAACGTTATATGAGAATGTTTCATCAAATAATAATAAGATTACAGTCTGAGTATGGTTCACTAAATTAACCTTCAAATCAATAAAAAGAATAAAATGGTTAATAAAAAAAATGATCTAGAAACACGTTGCTACCTTTTACCCTGAACAGTGCCATCATGCTTGCCCCTTGGTGTTTTCAGTTCAACTCCGAGCCATATGCCCTCTGCAAAGTCCACACTGCCTATGTAGTGCACAATGCCTGGAACATTGTCATTGTAATTTATTATTATTGTTGTCTTACTTTAATAGTAGCAAAATAGTGCTCACTTCATAAATATTGCTTTTATTAACATCTTATTACATTAACCAGATGGAAAATTGTATACATGCAGATGCTGACTTCATTCTTTGTACGATGCACGTGTCGTGCAAAAAACTTGATTTTAAAAAGTACTGAGTAGTAAGTTAAGAAATGAATAGACTGCAGGAATCAAATAGTAACCTATTTCTCCATTGCAGAAGACATGTGTGCCTTGAGTGAGGATGGCTTCAGATGATGTTGTTGGAGACGATGCTGACCACTTGGAATTTCCATTCTTCGATTTGCTGCTGATTACATGTCGTTGAGTGATATTACAAGCAACAACATAGTCAAGATTTCTTAGTGTACAATTATTTCAATGCGGTAGACAGAATGACAAATTAAAGTTTGTAATGTTAAGGTATATTTAAAAGGTAGAAAAATTCAGTTTTAAAATCATAATAATACAAATTTCATTATAAAAGAGTTATGCAAATTTATCACATAAAATAGTAGTAGTATGAAAAAATGACAACAAAATAAAATAGTTTAAAACACTGCAATATCTACTTTTGAGGTAGTTTTGTTTGGCTGGCTTCATATTGGCACTCATCTTTTGAAGAAATATTAAGAACTTTATCAAGTTTTATTCTTATTAAAACACCAATATTTAAAAACTTATTCAAATAGAGAGTTAGATGTTAATTGAAATTTCTGATAGAATGAATAAACAATGAACAATGACTCACTTATGGTTGTTATTGGCGTTTTGAACAAGTTGAACTTTTGAATCTTTTTACAGTGGGCATCATCGAGCCTGAAAAAATGATGACTCGTTTTAAAGTAGCAATTTACAATTTCACTTTTTAAAAAAGTATATAACAAATAAATAAATAATAGAATAAGTAATTGACCAAAAATTTTAAAACTGAAAATAACTATAAAGACCTTTGTATTCGAAACGGAGGGGCAAAGACACCGTGATTGGCGGGGCAGCTAAAATATTGAACACCATCAACCGATCCATTGTTCCTTCCAATGGGTCGATACAACTCAATGCCATACCATAATCCTGACAATGGTAGGTTAACTATGTTGTAAAAGTAATTTTATACACAAAATGACTAATGAGTGAATGAATGTGAATGAATGAATGAATGAATGAATGAATGAATGAATGGATGAACGAACCGGGAGCAAATTCAGTTTCTCCGACATATCTTACGGTGCCCATTTTCTTGCCGGCGACCAACACCCGATCATTAACTTCAATATCACTACTAGTGTTACTCTGTTCACTCAAATCTAATTTGCTTTGTCTCAAACCTTCAATGGTGAATGTGAATAATAAATATTATTAATTAAATTAATTAATTAATTAATTAATAACGATATTATTATTATTAATCAAGTATAAATTTATTGGTTGAGAGATGTCACCTGAATCGATTTTTGAGGTGATGCGGCTGAGGTCGATTCTGCTGTAGGTCATCGAGTGGTGGTTTCGTGTCGGAGGTTGTTCGTGGCCCAGTGTGTTGTGCTGCTTTGATATTTTAGATATCGGGGCAAATATACCTTCAAAATGCAAATGGAATGCCAATCAGTTTGACGAAACATTCCACTTAATTGAATAAAAACCCAGTAACTGACCATAATTTGGAGGGCATTTGAAATATTGGATGCCGTTAATGGAGCCATTGTTCTTCCCAATGGACTCATCAAGTTCTATACCAGCCCAAAACCCACCGGCAAATAATGTCGGACCGCAATATCGTAAGATTCCAGTCTGTTTATATGGGAACATTATTTTAATGCATATTCAGTTAAAATTAGGAGAATAAAAATAGAATATACAAAGAAATGAAGAATCAACCTTGACACCACCAACAAAAACTTTATCTCCAATTTTGACATCCAGTGATTTGAGAATGCAAGAAATCTGAGTGGATTCTTTAGGGGTGTGGGAAAAAAATGATGTGGAATTGGATGGTGATTTTTCGAGGAGTGTTTTCAGCTCTGAAACTGTCTTCTTTATTTCAGTTGATATTTCATATGAATCTGTGCTGGGCAGCCAGTCTGCCAAAATATAGTTGAGTTGATTAATCAATGCAAATTAACTAAACATCTTTTAGAAAGAATCATTTAAAACTAAGATACAACTGTACACACATAAAGGCTTAAAAAACCTGTAGATAGCTTTCCATTAACATCTTTGATGCTTTTATCAGCTCCATATTTCAACAGCACCTTTGTGGATTCCAATGCCAAAGTTCGGCAAGCAATGTGCAGAGGTGTACCGTGATCAAATTCATAACATAAACTATCTACATCTATCACGGGAAGCATTAATAAAATATAGGTCATCAAAAATGCTGAAACATAGATAACAAAAAAAAACCTAACCAACGCCTTTAGAAGCATTCAGCAGAATCTCCAAAACTAGGTGAACATCAAAATAGACAGCATAATGTATGGCAGCCATGTTGGTCCATCGACAACGAATGTATGGATCAGCCCCTCTGGACAGGAGCAACAAAACTATCTGACATGCGTCATCAATGTTACCCATGCCTCTTGCTCCAGATTTAACCGCATAGTGCAACATTGTCATGTCTGTCAGCCCATCCCTGTCATTTACATGAGCACCACAATCCAGCATCTGTCATGTAGTTAAATTGTTAAATTAAATTAAACTCTACATGAGACAGAGAGAGAAATACATTGGATTTGGATTACAAGTTGTTCTATAACAGTACTAATGAATCATATTATAATATAAAATAAATTATATTACAAGAAATATAACAAAAAAAATTTGTATAGTAAAAGTTATACAGGAAAAAGGAAATATTGAGTCCACATAATAATAATAATAAAATTATTTTTTATTATTCTTTTTTAACTTTTATAAAAACTAATTTTAATTTTTAATTAACTGACCTGACAGATGACAGTTTTAACGGACTGTTGCACAGCAGTCGTCCACTGCCTCAAAACAGCAAACATCTCAGCAATTGATGCATCGTGGCTCACAAACATCTGACAATTCTCACAATTAGGATCAAAATAGGAAACTTCTGCCGACTTGTTGGCATTGAGGCATTCCGAACACGGACTTAAGTCGGCCGGCGGATGAATAATTGGATAATTTCTGTAGGTCAATTCGGAATCCCCATCATCATAATTTTCCATTTAAAAAGTTAAATTGAAAGCAAAACTTTTAACAACTTTCCGACCAAAAAGTTAAATCGGATTAGGAGAGCAAGTTAAGTGAAGTCAGACAAAAACAAAAAATTTTTAAACAAATGTTTCATTTTGAAGCGCTAACTATTTACTGGCTATCGGATTTAAAATCTAGCTGTTAGATAAAGCTTCATATCATACCGTTACTGTTTTAAGAACGATTGTAATTATAATAAATTTAAATTTATTCGTAACCATCAAAATTAAATCGAAACAGCTGAGTCCGCAGCAATAGAAGAATAATAGAAGAATAAAAGGAGGCTTGAAGCCTTGTTAAAAAAAAATAGGGCAAAGATATAAACTATATATAGACTACTCATCTTATAGAACAGAGATGATTTATCTTATAGGGCAATGATATAAACTATATATAGACTACTCATCTTATAGAACAGAGATGATTTATCTTATAATGTTTACAAACTTGCCTACCTATGTGCATTGTATCTGGTGTATATACTGATACATATACATACATACATATATTAATTACATTACTTTATGATGAATGTATGTACATATGTCACTGACATGTGTTAGAATTATTTTGTGGTACCTATGATGATCCTTTTGTATTTCTACACGTTGACGATGAGGCTAGGTGTTGCTATCTGTTAGCTAGTGAAAAAGTTCGCATTGGACAATTTATTAAATTTATTTGTTAACTTATTTATTAAAATTTGTCTAATATTGAATTTTTAAATTAAAATTGACTACTAAATCAATTTTATCACTTAACTAAACTTTAAATTAAAATTTAAATACATAATAATACAGTATTGTTTTAACTTTTATTTTAAATAATTAATTTTCCCTCAACAAAACCAAAGATTTGCAACAAAACCAAAAATTTGCTGTTATATAGAAAAGAAATCTTGAAGACAAATGAATTACACTAAATTTTTAAATGCTACCAGCTTGGCAAGACAGCCATCCCCAATACGACTACTAAGTATCTATTGAATTACATTACTTTACAACAGTCAACATAAATTGGCTTTCAGATTTTCAATTTATTTGATTATCATTATTTAGTCATAATGATTTATTATTGTCATCATTGTCAATGTCATTAATAATATCATTAGCATTTCTATTAAATTTTAAAAAGAAATGAATGATGATTTATAATATAGAATCTATATCTAGATCAAGTGAAATATAATTATCATTATATTGCTGTTATTATTTATTTCATTTCTATAAAATATTTAACTATAATAATGAAACATTAAAAGACAAACAATGAATGAATTAAATCATAAAAGCTGCGTTGAAAGCCCTCAGTGGTCCTTCCATGATATCCTTAGCTGGTGGTAATCCAAATCCTTCACTCTTTCCTTTTCAAGAAGCAACTTTCAAATTATGGTATACTTTTTTTCTATTAATTTATGTTTATTTTTTATAACTTTTAACAATTTTTAAGAATCAGTTAAACTAAAATTTCTAATCATTTCTCAATTTCTTAATATTATGTTGCACATCAATATGTTTAAATTGTAGGAATGGCAAGAAGTTACATTTAAGTGAAGAATCATTGAATGTTGCATTGCAATATGATGCCTCTGCAGGGTGGTTATCTTCAATTCACCCATTTACAATGAATGTGTTTTTTATTTATTTTTTAGTTTATCTAAAGTTATGTTTGGTGATAGTTGCTGTATCATTTAATAAATCATGATATATAGATAAAATGACTATTTTTTAAACTGGACAGTTCTGAATATATTAATACAATTTAAATTTGATTTTATTATTTGCATCAATGGGACAGAGTTTCTCACTTGGTAAAACGTCTAATGGAAATGCAGAAGCACTTACACAGGCCTCCACTATCAAAAACTAATGAACTAGATTTGTGCATCACTTCTGGCTCTCTGGATGGATTAACAAAAGTTGTAATTTTTTGTAAAAATCATCATTATTGTCAAAGTTGTATTTTTTTGTCCATTTTATTATTTACTTTATTTCAATCTATTTATTAAATAATAATCTACATTACTGTTTGGATATTTTCAACTCTATTGCCGTTACTTTATCATTGCATAATATTTTCAACAGAGTTTTGAGATGTTGGTTAGTGCTGGTGACCAGGTGCTCATTGAGCAACCTTTGTGTTCTCATGTCATATCAGCTGTGAGTTCTTTGTATCAAATAAATCAGTATTTTTTAATTTCTGAAAATTTTAAATGTTTTTAAGTTTACTTATAGAAAATTTTCCACTTTTCTTCCTTGGAATAATTCAACGCAGAAAGGACTTGTAAAAATTATATTTTGTTTCATAATGGTCTCAACTGAATATACTGTTAAAAACAACACTACAGTTAAAGCCTTTAGAATGTACAATAGTGCCTCTTGAAACTGATAGTCATGGAATCACGCCATCATCACTTGCTCAAATTAGTAAATGTGGAAATAACAATAACTCAATGAAGTTTCTGTACACATCACCAAATGGAAGCATTCCAGCTGGCATTACAACAACATTGGAGAGAAAAGAGATGGTCTACAAGGTTCATTCATTACTTGTTTCTGTTCAGAAACGTTTGTAGCACAAAATTTTGAAAAGTGAAGTGTCCAAAAGTGCTGTGTTAAGATTCGATGAAAAATTTTTTGAATTTGTTGTATGTACACATCACATATAAAATCAATCCCATCATTTAATTTTCATAAAGACGTTGACATCCATATTTGTCTTTCGTTTATTTTAGTTTGCCCAGGAAAATGATCTTCTGATCTTAGAAAATGATCCGTACAGTTTCCTACAATATACAAAGGTTTGTTAGTTTTTTTACTCTATGATTCTTCTGTCACTGAAGAAGTCTTGGTTAAAAATAGACTTGATGGAATCAGTAAAATTTCAAACATAATCCAAAAGTCTATCATAACACATTGCTCATATATTCCCGTTGTAACTATTTTACATAGTAAATGTTATTAATAAATTTGCCATCACGTTCTTAAAATTGAATTTTTTATAAAGGAGCCAGAACCGAGTTATTTATCAATGGACGTTGATGGAAGGGTTCTGAGGTTTGATTCGCTCTCTGCAGTCATCTCACCTGGGTTTGTTGGCTGTTTGGACGTTTTTTCTTTGATGTGCATGTAGAGCTGAGTGTATGCGTTGGCTTCCATTTTAAAATGTCTTACATACTCATTTTGTGTTTAGTCTTCAGATTGGGTATGTCACAGGCGCTAAAGCATTGATTGAACGAATCGTCCTGCACGTTATGGTCTCATCCATGCACGTTTCTACACTTTCACAAGTTATTACATTTTTTCATTCCATATTTTTTTTTCATGTTTCTGAAATGTAGAATAATTACATGCCTAATTAAGCAGCTTGCTCTTATGATGAATTAGCATGATGTGCTTATTTAACCTTTGTATTGTCTTTGTAATTTTTTCGTTTTATTAAATTACTACTAATCGAACCATTTTCAAGGTTATGACACTTGAACTGCTCAAAGAATTAGGTTATGATGGATTCAAAGATTATACTAATAGGTTATATTAACAATATTTCAACTTTTCATGATTTCTTAAATATAGGTAACGTGAATTTATCACGCTTTAAAACCAAGCTTTTTAAAAAAAAGGCCATGCGTGTATGCAGGCAACATAACATGTCTCGTCAACCATGTATCACGTTTGCAAAAATCTAACAATACTAAATCGAGTTAATCTTTTAAGAAAATTTTCAAGTATTTCAGTGATAAGTTAATGAACGCCTAATTTCTCCCACGTTGTTCATTCATACTCGTCTTGCTTTGCTAGCATGTGGGGAGGTATAATGTTAATCATTATTTTTCAGATCTTGTGAAACATGTCTATTGTTGAGATATTATAGCTGTAAAAACTAAATACATTAAAGCTGTAAAATCATTAAAAACCTTATATATTTTTTAATCTGCTTTATATTTAGTGTGGCAGAATTCTTTAAGGATAAGCTGAAAGTTGTTTTAAGGGCAGCGGATAAATATCTCAAAGGTTTGCAATTTTTTTTGCATAACAATTTAAAAGCTTCAAGCTTGAAATAAAAGATTTATTTTTTGATGACATCTTAGTTGATGTTGAAATTATATCTTGTATCTACAGATTCTATTGAATGGACGGTGCCTCAGGGTGGTGTCTGTCTGTGGATGAAACTAAAGAATGGATACCAATATGTTGGCGAATTCGAAGAAACTACCGGCTCTAGTCATGTAAGTTTTAAAATTTATTAAAAACATTGGAAAAATGTCATTTATGCTTTTGATTACAGATTATTTTCGCAAGTGGTAAACATTTTTTTGTGGACCCACCTAACCATGCCACCGACTACATTGTAGCTTTTTTCTACTATTGTTTTGAAGATAGTGATGATTCAATAGATTATGTTAGTTTAACCGTTACCTTTTTAATTTTTGTAAAAGAATATTTAGAGTAAAGCATTTAAATTGCCTAATTTTTTATTTACAGTCATTCAAAGAACTGTCACAGAAGCTTAAAGAGGTTGATTGATCACAAAGAGGATAATTATCTTTTAACAATGACTTATACAAATAGTGTAAAAATGCCTGTGTCTGTATTCAACCTCATGGAATTAAGCCATGGAATTTTAGTATAGGATCTGTACAATAGAACTTGAAACGAAGATGGCTTGAAAACATTGGCGTCACGTTCATTCGAAATTTTTTTTTTTCATTCTTTATTATTGCAGCTCTGACATACTCAGAACCACTTATAATGTTGCGTATATATTATCTACATATTTTTATTACGTTCTTCATATCTTCATCCATTGATTTGAAGCCACAAAGGCTGTTTATTCTTTTCACACGACTTGCACATGTATTTATGTATTTATGTGATAGCCATTGAGATGTTTGACTCGGCGCGCATTTGAACCACTGAGCCATCTCGCCGGCCAACTAATATTCATCTGTCGGTTCAGTTACTTAACTGTAAAAAGTAAGGTGCCTTTGTATCGTTGGTGCTATATTTCAATAACGCTAACCTTATAAGGTATATAGAGTGTATACATATATATATATAAACAACATAAGCAGTGTATCAATATAAATAACATTTATCAACGTCGCACTCAACTTTTTATTTGGCAAATTGATTGAAAGTGAGTCGCGATTGCAATGAACAGGCATGCATGATGATGCGATTTTTAACATTTTAAAGTTTTATTTTCCAACAAACGAATCGCAAACGTGAGTTATAATATTTCAAAACGAAAATTAATGCAAAAATTATTTTAATGTGGAAATGACACATGTCATTCATTATGTGTGCTTGTGTAATGTAATACAAATATTTTTTTAAATTTAGTAATTAATATTAATTTTAATTTTTAAATAATTAAAAGTACTCTAACTAAATCTAAAATAACTATTAAATTAACTGTGTGGATTCAGTATTGTATTTTTATGACTGTCCTATGTAATAAGCTAAAATTTAAATTAATAAACAAAAAAAACATAAAATATAAAAAATAAACAGAAACACGTTTGGGTTTGTTGCATGGATATATCGGTAATCTCGGAGACGGCAAAGTGGTTTTTCCAGAAATATTTATTTATAGTCAACAGTTTAAAGAGACTCATAAGTTCCACCCACGATGCAACTAATAATCTAAATACAGCCTGTATGTTCGTTGGTTAGCGACAGTATAATGTAAACAGCCGAAATACTAAAAAAAGGAAAACTGTTATTTTTAAAATGTTATTGAATTTAAAAAAATAAATAAAATGTAAAACGCTTGACAATGCAATCTACCCTTAAACGATTTTGAATCCAAATTTAACCTGAATTTTATGCTTTGTACCATATAATTAAAATAAATATAACGGCCTTCGCTCATTTTTGACGGTCGAACAAGGAGCTTACTTCCGGAGGAAAATTGGAGGGTGAATTTTTTATCGCCCAAGTCAAAAGTTACGATCGTATATTTACTTATTTCGGAATATTGCTTTTATTTAAAATTTCAAAATGTTTTAAAAGGTGATACTAGATGCTGTTTTGGGATAGAATTTTAAATAAAAAAAATTTTTTGTGAACCACCAACAACACAACAACACTAAACGGCGACTAATTAGTAATTAAATTACTAAACTCTAATAATTAAACTAACACTAACAGCACTTGTTCCTAAGATCCTAAATTCTATTGCTTGATTGGTTTTAAAATTTTTATTTACAATGCTTAGGTCTGGGAATAAAAAATATACTAAATTAAATAAATATATTAAACAACTTACCAATCAATTTTATAAAATAAACAATTTTGTAATTTGTTCAATTCAAGCTTCAAACTCCCCAAGCTAACTTGCAATTTAATTAAAATTTATTTATTATGAGTGATTCAAACTAAATTTTTTTTTATTTAATGTTTTACAAAATATTCCTCATTCTTAAATTGTAGTACATGTTGTTATTAAATTTATTAAAGATAATGTGTGATTCATCAATCCATGACTTGTTAGATCATGATCATTCAGTTTTAAAGAATCACCATAACCAATGAGGTTTGTAAAAATTGTACTTTTAATTTATTATATTTTATGCACTTAGAATGTTGTGTTATTAATTATTATCATTAATTTATTAAATGCTGTGCATACCTATAGCAAGTAAATAAAATAATTAAGCACAGAAATAGCCACAATCAAATTAATTTATATAGGCATGAGTATAATTTGGATAATAATAATTAAAAATATCGGTATCATTGAAAATGGATAAAGTCATAAATAAAAAAATATATCATAAATTACTAAAAATAATAGTTCCAGTAAGATTTTGCCTTACACCTACATCTTTTTTTCATTCTTATATTATAATAAATGTTTGTTATCAAATATATCAAGGATTGATTTCTCAATCCATGACTAGATTGAATGTCATGACCCTACAGTTCCAGAGGATCCCCATCACCATTAGTCAATAAGGTTTGTAGAAATCACCCCAGGCATTCCATCAATGTTTTGTAGCCACCTTTTAATGTAGTGTTAATAAAATGACATTGAGAATAGTTATTTAAAACAATCTTATTAAAATTATTAACAGGTATGACAAGATTACTTTCTTAATGTCCTAGTGTGAGGAAGATGTAAGCCATTTGTCCAAAGATAATCATATGCCTTATGCCCATACAAATGCAGTGTCAACGCGAATGATTTTTGATCAGAGTCATATGTTCTAATTTTTTTAAACTTTTCCAGAAATTTTTCTGTTAATTTATTTGTTACATTAAATACTTGATGTGTATTTCATATAAAAACTTGATTATGCCAATTTAGTTAACTTGTTAAGCATTAATATAAAATTGACTCTACTTGTAATGGTATATGGTGATTGGTATGATGATGATGATCCCAGTCCTAAACAGGGTTTATTATTCACAATGTCATTATGCCTTTTTAAGTTTTAATAAAATACATGGAATATTGGTGAATGCATTTTATATTTTTTGTATAGATAATGTTGCAATGTACAATGATGATGTGAATTGCTTCCTTGTGTAACTGATGACATATAAATATAACTAACTTGAAAACATGGGAATGCTTTCTTCAGCATTACCTTCCTTTCTCCATCATAACCCTTATAATCTTTATTACAGAAATGGTCACTGCATATTCTTGCATTTTTTGATGGAAGCCATTTGAAATCATTTATTTACTGTTTGATGCACTTAATCCAATCGTTTTACATTTTGAGAAAATCTGAAATTTTATAAACTGTTACAGAAACTTGTGCATTTCTTAAGTATTGCTTTTAATAATAAAATGGTAATCCATGATAGCATTATAAATTATAATAGTCTATAAAATAAAATATATGTAATTGTAAAACAAAATAGTTCTATTCAACGAGTATAGGGATATTGTTACATTTATTTTAGTGTGAAGTTAATTTGAAAATAAACCTGTGAAAAGATGCATCAGAAATTTTCTCATTTCTATTTATTATTAATGCAATTTTTAATGCAACAGGTAGGCATGTTTGTGTATAGCTACGAATATGAAAATTTACTTAAAAACTAAATTATTGTATCTGACACGAAAATTAGTACAGAAACAAAAACGAAAGAATAAATGACAATATAAAAATTTAAACATTGATTGAAAGAGTTTATTCTAATTATATGGTATGGGTAATTCGTTGCGAAATCGTTGGAGGAAATGGTGTCAACAGTAGTTATTTTACTGCATGGTAGTTAATCAGCCGGTATAAAGGTTATATTCAATTCCTATCAAATAAATTTGACAAAATATACACAGGCAGAACTAAATAAAGAAATAGACAAGTAGTTATAATACATTTATAATGTTGTATTTACACATTCAAATTATACAATTGTGTTAGGGTGTAGTCTCAAATTATTTTAAATTCTCTCAGAAAATTTTAAACGTTTTACTACACTATATATACTAGTTTATCAACAATTTAAAAATTTTATCAATAATTAAAAAAAAATTTCAAATTGATTTCATTGCGATATCACTAATGATTTTTGTGACCTGACTGATTAAAAAGCATCAAAGAAAGTTAAAATAGGATGGAGAATTTGTTATATTGGGATATTCGTTTAAAAAGCGAGCAAAATTTTAATATAAAAGCGCTTATAAATCTATGCATATTGGCTTAGCTTGGCTTGGCTCGGCTTGGAATCGGATGTTAAGCAAGGTGTGGTCTTAAACTATTTTAAATTCTCCCCGAAAAATTTGAACTGCGTGCGTACATATATAGTAATGGCTACTGTTGTTTTTTATAATGAATTTATGCATATTGGCTCAGCTTGGCTTGGCTCGGCTTGGAATTGGATGTTAAGCAAGGTGTGGTCTCAAACAATTTTGAATTCTCCCCGAAAAATGTGAACTGCGTGCTTACATATATAGCACTGATTACTGTTGCTTTTATAATGAATTTTTATTATATATATATATAAAGTGACTGGAATCCATGTATACAAATAATTAAATTATATTATATTAGATTATGTTTATATGAAAAGCAATATAGCAGATTCAACCAACCAACCAGAAAGTTTCGAAGGCGTTCGTTCGATGACTTCAATTTAGTACGGTAAGCATTTTGGTTAAGACTGTATAATAGTGTAGTACATACATTAAATAAGTTTTTTATTGATGTGAATGATTGAAATGATGAAAATGTATGGTTGAAACGAGTATAAATAGGAGCTGAAAAAACGTTGAAATCAGATCAGGCATTTTTGCCTCGCTCGAGTCGGAGTGCCTGATCTCATTTTTTTATATTTATATTTTTTTAATTTATTTATTTTTATTTAATTTTATTTTATATAGAGTTATATAGAGTTATATAGAGTTTGCATGTCTGTGGTTTGTGTGTTTGTATGTTGTATTTTTTTATATTTTAGGTGGGTTCTTTAGCGGTTGCTCATACATACATACATACATCATGTTTGTTTGTGTGGTAGTATTTTATGTTCTGTTTTACACCTTTTTCTCTTTCTTCATGAGTCTTGAGTTAAGTTAATGAAGCATAGGTAGGTGAGGTAAAAATTAATTTATTATATAGGTAGGCTAGGGCATAAGGTAATTTAGTTACATAGGTAGGTTAAGGACTCCTATTCTTTTACTCTACTTGGTGGTGTGATTTTTGTTTTGTGTTTTTTTTTTTTGTTTTGTTTCACATCATACATTCAGCAGGTACGCGGTGGTTCCTGGTTTTAGTGGGATTTTTATTGATTGAATGTGGTAGTATGCATGGTTATATAGAGTTATATAGAGTTATATAGAGTTATATAGAGTTATATAGAGTTATATAGAGTTATATAGAGTTATATAGAGTTATATAGAGTTATATAGAGTTATATAGAGTTATATAGAGTTATATAGAGTTATATAGAGTTATATAGAGTTATATAGAGTTATATAGAGTTATATAGAGTTATATAGAGTTATATAGAGTTATATAGAGTTATATAGAGTTATATAGAGTTATATAGAGTTATATAGAGTTATATAGAGTTATATAGAGTTATATAGAGTTATATAGAGTTATATAGAGTTATATAGAGTTATATAGAGTTATATAGAGTTATATAGAGTTATATAGAGTTATATAGAGTTATATAGAGTTATATAGAGCATAAATCCTATATAGATACCGTTCTTTGCGGTTCTTTTCTTTGCCGACCGGTCGGCTTCTTTGCGTTTCTCTATTTTCATTTAAATTAATTAAATAAATAAGATTTGTCCATTCATCTAGGTTCATTCAGCTTCATTCATTCAGGTTATAGCTTCCAGAGGAGTTCGTCGTGGAGGATCAGAATGGTTGTGATGTCACCCTACGTTCAACCTTAACCCTAACTTCCGACTTTACGGTTTCTTAACGGTTTCTTTTTTTGCCAGTTTGCTGGCTTTTCCGGCTGGTGGATTTCACCGTGGCTCGTTTCTCTATTTTCATTTAAATTAATTAATTAAATAGGATTTTTTCATTTCATTCAGGTTGAAGCTTCCAGAGGAGTTCATCATGGAAGATGTCAGGCTACGTTTGTTCATTCAGTGGCAAAGAATACCTGCCTGACTGGGATACGTTTTCTTCTTTTTTTCTGTAATTTAACATTAAGTAGGAATGCTCACACACACACACACGCATTCACAATTACATTAAGTAGCTATATAGGTAGGTTAGATAGGCCTAATTTTAATAGTAGGTAGGATAGATAGGGAGCATCCAACACTAATGTAGTTGAATAGGTAGGCAGCGTAAGTTTATCTATTCTATTTTATCTTGCACCCACATTACACGCACCAGCGTATTACACACACACACACAAATACATACATAAACACATATGTTAGTATTTGAGCGTAATTTTATTTTCATTACACATTCTAATTTATTATTACTAAGGTTGAGAGTAATTTAATTTCATAGGTAGTTAAGAGCAATGATGTAATTCTAGGAAAAATCTTGTAATGTAAATTAAAACGCTGTAAGTGTATCGATAGGTAGGTTAATTGTTAAGTTTTACATTATCATTATTAAGTTGGAGCCCAAGGCATTACGTAGGTGGTGGGGTGGGTGCCGAAAGGCCAATGAATTGGGCTCTTGAGTTTTGTAATTTTAGGTAAGCTAGGACCGTAATGTAATGAATAGGTAGGTTAAGGCTACGTTGTAACACATACTCATTAATAGATTTAGGGTTTAAGTTTTATATTATTATTACTAAGTTGGAGCCCAAGGCATTACGTAGGTGGTGGGGTGGGTGCCGAAAGGCCAATGAATTGGGCTCTTGAGTTTTGTAATTTTAGGTAAGCTATGGCTTAATTGTAATGAATAGGTAAGTTGAGGGTACGATAGCCGATAGACTCTGAATTTCGAAGTCTCTTGTCAGAGGTAAGCCTTGGCGGCCAGTGGTGAACCGGCAATGGTTTACTATCCGGACGGCAATGGTTTACTATCTGCACGGTAATGATTTACTATGCGGCATGGCCATAGTCTACTACCCGCACGGCTTCCGGACGGCAAATGGTTTACTATCCGCAAGGCAGTAGTCTACTATCCGCACGGCAATGGTTTACTATCCGGGGCCCTGGCTGTCGGTGAACCTCTGTGCAAGGAGGGAGAATGAAGGGGAACTTTCGACTATCGTACCATTAACAATTTATTATAGATTAGTTAAGGTAATTGAATAGGTAGATAGGATTATTTTTATTAAGCAATTTAAGATGCAGGCACCGCTAAGCTTTCTGATGAGAATTTTCTCTTTCTCCATTCCACGGGCTGTGTTTCAACAACAATCTCGAGGAGGACTGGCACCAGTTTTTGAGGACAACGCAGGAAACGGAAGGCACTCATCATTTTGCCTTTGTCGAATGGACGACGGTAAGTTTTTTTACATTTTACTCTCTTTATTATTTTCAAATATTATTTATCTGCCATTATTTCCATTTTATAATTTTTTTGCTTCTAAGATTCTAACATTCATTTACTACTAAGCTAATAAAAATAACTTGTCTACAGACTGATGAGAGGTGGGCAGTGGTGGGCGTCAGCACGTTTCAGATGGTGGTCTCATGATGATCGTTCCGATAACAACTCGAAGAAAACAACAACGACGATTTTTGAAGTATGGTTTAGTTTCGTTGTTTTTATTTTTTTCATTCATTCATTTTGTCACACAATCTTTCATTCATCCATTAGTTGACTCATTCTATTCATTCATTGAATCATAGATTGGTTAATTAATTCATTCAATCACTCAATCATTCGCTCAATCATTTATTCGTTTGTTCTTTCGTTTTAACATTCATTTACTACTAAGCCAATAAAAAAAATTTGTCTACAGAATGATCAGAGGTGGGTTGTGGTGGGAGTCAGCACGTTTCATGATGGTAATCTCATGGTAAGATAAGTTGCTTCTTACTTTTTTTGAATGGCTTGTTTTTTATTTTAAAAAATTAACTTTTTCTTTCAATTTTGTTTTTCAGTATCCGGTAAAATTCATTTCCTCGGAGCGTGTCAGATGATGGTCGGCGCAATGGAGGTTCGTCCGTAGTGGGTGAAGTTTCTGGAGGGTACGCGCGCGCACATTTACATACACGCACACACATAAATACAACACAACATCCATTCATTCGGTGTCGTTGTTGTTATGTTTCTCTTCAACTTTCTATTTTCTTTACCGGACTTAATTTAATTCATAGGTAAGTTAGGGATTGAGATGAGTTGAACAACTGTAGGTAGGCTAGGGCTTAACATTAGTTAAAAAGTTTCAAGTAAAATATTAACATTAACATAAATTAAAAGCTTCAAGTAAAATTAAAACGTTAAAATATGTAAAATAAATGAGTTGAGTTATCATTACAGGTAAGCTAGGGCCCTGAGAGTAATTTAATTGTAGGTAGGTGACTGACTACTATTCTTGCGACTTTTTAATATTTTTTTTTGTGGTGTGTTTGTTTTCGCTTCTTAGCACCACACAACACCAACAAAACAAACTACAATTTTTTTTGTCGTCGCATTAAATTTTACCATTTTTGAACAATCTTTTTAATAATGTCTATTTATTTATTTGTAAAATGTTGACTGGTTTCTAGTTTATTTTGGTTATATAATTTTTGGATATTTCCTGATTTACTTTGTACATATGCATGCATGAATAATTTCTGTTTGGTATGTTGATTTAGTCATTATGATATGCTGTGAACTGTCCTTACTAAATATTCATGTTTCGTGATAATTATTTTTTATCGATCGATATTTTGTTATATTTGTTTGTTTAAAATCTGAACTTTTTAAAAAATTGACATTTAACAAATTTTAATTTCGTCACTTTTCATCTTTTGATGATGTCAAATAAAAGCAACTGTTGTGTTTTTCTTTTCTTACTAAAATCTCGAATACAAACATGTACACATAAAGAGACACAGACACACATACATACATACATGCATACACACACGCATACATACATACTGCCATCATATATACGCAGTACAATAAACATTCATGTCATTTCTGTCAATGTATTTTAAGTATGTTATACTGTTAATCTTATTAACTATGATGACGATCATCATCATCATCATCACAACCATCATCAACGAACAACAATATAATAATAATTACAACAACAACAACGAATTAAAAATAGTTGTTCTCATTATGCATTTCAAAAGCTTGCATTCTTTTAATCTAAGCGTTATATATATATATATATATATATATATGTGTGTGTGTGTGTGTGTGTGTGTGTGTATGTGTGTGTGAGTTTGTTTGTGTGTGTGTGTGCGTGTATGTGTATTGTATATTTTTATCTATTTATTGAAACGTTATTTTTTACGCATACCCCTTGTCTCATTCTCTCTCTCTCTCTCTTACTTTATATATATATATATATATATATATATATATATACATATATGACTGGCTGGCTGGCTGGCTGACCGACCGACCGACCGACTGACTGATTGTTTGATTGTTAGATTGATTTATCTCATAGTATTGTATACATGAGAAAAAATCCGATTAAGCCAACCTACGGCTTCAGTAAGCCACTGTTTTTCACCTGACAAAAGCAATTTCTATATTTATATTGACAAAAATAATTGTGATATGAATATATTGATTTATTTAAAGCATTATATGTACAAAAAAGTGCTATCGTAAGAGTTCTATGAAACCCTGTAAGCCACTGCTGTAAGCCAACGTATGATTTCAGCAGCCAGTTTCTTATGAGCACCAGCAGAATGTAAAATATTCATTGAATATAATGAAGATAGTTGTTCAAATAACAATTTTGATTTATTTAGGTTGTTTATTTCATAAGCAAACCAATTTTTAACATGATCGAATAGCGTAAAAAAAAGGGTGACTATAGTTCAATCCTACTAAGCCAACCTTCGGCTTCAGTAAGCCACCGGATTTCACCGGACCAAAAGCAATTTTTATATTCAAATTAACAAAAATAATTTAATAATACATAATTCTATTAATCATTATTAAAATTAAATAGAATTACTACAATGTTTTAAGCATATTAAATCAAGTAAATATCTCATTTAGCTTGCTCGTTAAAATCCATGCAATTTCGTAAGCCAACAATCCATGCACGACAAATAGCCCGACCGATAGATCGAATTGATCGATTAGTCCTATTATTCTAGTTATGTGATTTGGAGCAAGGGGAGACATTACTGAAAATAATTAAAAGTTGAAAAAATTGAGGTTCTTTGCATATCTCTGCTTCAACCCATAAGAAGGTGTTGTATGCTGGTAAATAGGCCTCCCCTTGCTTTGTACCCGTTGAGAAATGTTATAGTTCAATTTCTAACACTAAATAGATCAACCCGCCGGTTATGAAGTAAAAATTTAAAAAAATAAGCGGTTTTTTGAAGAATTTTAATTTTTAAATGTTAATGACTTTAAAATTGAAAAACATGAATGAAAAACGTTTAACGAAGAAAAGAATAATTCATACAACATAATGTTATAGTTCAATTTCTAAAACTAAATAGATCTATCCGCCGATTATGAAGTAAAAATCATGGAATTATATAACTGGAAGCGCCCTACCAGCGTTTTAACCATGGATATATATAATATCCATGGTTTTAACATTGAAAATTTTTTTCAACGGCAAGTTACCTCTGGAAGCAAGTTTCTAAAAATTAATAATTTGTTTTAAAAGTGAAACTATTTTTTTAACAGATACGTTTAAAATTTTGTTACACATTTTGTAATGTATCATATTTTTATAACTTTATAGAGGTTTTGTGGTTTTTCTAGTAAAAATTGGTTTAAAATTTTTATTTTTAACTTTTATTATAAGCTTTTATTATTTAGTTTAACTTTTAGTTGTACCGTGGGAGGAACTTATGAGTCTCTTTAAACTGTTGACTATAAATAAATATTGCTGGAAAAACCACTTTGCCGTCTCCGAGATTACCGATATATCCATGGTTGGTTGTTAGGTTAGTTAGGTCGTTCACATTCTGATTCTGAAAAGTATTTTGAAATGATAAAAATCAACTACTCAAAGTTTTTAAATTCTTTTGGTAGGACCAGAACAGCTCCGTTTTCATTATTATGTTAGTTAAGTAATTAAGTTACATTACGTTACAATTTATTTGATTAAAATTATTCTTGTTTCATTTATGTCATGATTTATTATTATTAATCATTTGGTGTTGTTGTTACTTACTACTGTAACATCATTTAAGATTTAAATAATAATTGTTCTAAATTTGTTGAATTAATACCTATTTTTTTGTTTTTCCAACCTTCAAGATAAGTCCTCTGACTTCAAGGCAAAATCACAACCACCAAAGAACTATTTCCCTTTCAAAAATGCAGAGTTTAAATTAAGGTTGATTAATTTATTCATTAATTCATCATTAATTTTTTACTGTTTCAAGCATTTTAAGTGGTTTGTAAAATATAAACTAGATCAATAAATTTTTACTTCTCATAATTTTTGAGAATATTAAAGTTAGATAAATTTTTTATAAAAAATTTTTGTGAATTCATAAACAATTAGATTATTTTTTAATTTTTAGGGATGGTTCTCTACTAGAACTGAATGAATCATTTGGTACAGCACTGCAATACAGCTCACCTGCAGGGTAACATCCTTTGTCTTCATGTTTGATTAAAAATATCTAACAATCATATGTAAAAGTATGTTTAGCTTCGATAAAACTTGACACCATCATTCAAGTTTCTAAATGATCAAACTAAAAATGAAAGACAAACTATATCAAATATTATTTTAAATCATTTATGATTTTAACTATTTTCATCATTAACTTCTTTAGCTATTAAGTTATTGTTCTTAGCAAATTAAGGAAATTATTAATATATTTGCCAGAACTTTATGTTTTATAAATAAAAGCAACAGAGAGCTATGCGAATGGCTGATTAATTTCCAAATGATCACCCACAAAATTCCTAACATGAAATCATCTGACACCAGTGTTTGTATCACGTCTGGTTCTATGGAAGGTCTTTGCAAGGTTTTCATTTTTATGATGATCACCATCTTATTTGAAAAATTAAGAAAAAGAAAGTTAAATCTTAAGCTTTTAAGATGTTTTCAAGCTTAGATAAAATTATATTTAGAAAAGTAGTTTGAAAACTTTTCAGACATTACATTATATTATTAAAAATTTATGAAATTTTTAATTTAATTAAACTGTTTACGTTAAATAATAGATTTTATTTGTGACAAATGAACCAATGAAAATACCATATGTATAATCTTTCAACCAGACATTTGAAATGTTGGTCAATGCCGAAGATGACATTCTGGTCGAGACTCCTACCTACCCTGGCGTGCTCTCTGCTGTTAGAATTCAACTTTTATTTTACACTATCAAGTTTAGGTTAAGGAGTCTGATCCAACAGTTGCAGTTACTGAGTTGGAATGCAAAGAGATCCAAGCCTATCCCATGCAACGTTTTGTGTGATGCGTGGATTCACGTGTATTCACATGTCTTATTTGTGTGTTGTCTATAATTTTGACAATTAATCAAAAATGAATTCATAATATCTATATTATTATAGGATTAAAAACTAATTGTTCGTTTTTCTTATTTTTTATTAGTACTATTAATTACTGCATATATGTAAATTTTTACTTTTTCATGAAAGTATAAAGAAATCCCATTTATATATTTTCCAGCTTCGACCTCTGGGTTGCAACATCATCTCTTTAGCCACCGATCATAATGGCATCATTCCTGAATCTTTGGAAAAAGTTCTCAGTAATTATGAAAAAGTTCAACCGTTCAAAAGTGACCCAAAAAATCGAGAAAATTATGGTGCTCTTATCAAGAAGTTTAGTGTCTTATTATTATTTTAATTTTTGTTATTGATAATATTATTTATTTGTTTAATTCTGTTTTTTTGGTAATCTACATTGTTTTTTGACAATCTGCTTTCAATAGTTACTACTACTACTATTATGTGCAGACTCCAAAATTTATCTACACCATCCCAAATGGAACGAATCCAACTGGGGCGTCGACGACATTGGAAAGAAAGAAAATAGTCTATCAGGTCGGTGCCAGCAGTTGTTGGTATTAAGATTAAAATGTTCATCTTTTAGGAACAGTTTTTGTTGACAGTAGCAAAATTTTATTTGGCAGCTGGCAAGGGAATATGACCTGTTGATCCTTGAAGACGATCCTTACTACTTCCTTCAATTCAATAAGGTTAGTTGGTCTAAATAATTGAATGTTCAATTAGGTTTCTACCTCATCTAAGTTTCTCACCTATTTAACCATTTGAAAATATTACTTGGTTTTTGTTTTAAGCTGACACGTTATATTTATGTATTCATTCATTTGTTTGTTTCAGGAACGAACTCCAAGTTATTTGTCTATGGATGAGGATGGCAGAGTCATTAGATTTGATTCCTTTTCAAAAATTTTATCGTCCGGGTTGCACATTTGTTCCATCTGTACCTTCTGTTGAATGATTTTTCTATTAAAACTATTAGTTGATCCTATTTGAAATATTAATATGAAGACGGATGAATGTTAAATGAGAAATTTGAAGAATAATTTTTTTTTGGGAGCACTTTTCAAAATGATTTTTCCAACTTATTCAGCATACGGTTAGGATTTGTCACGGGGCCGGCTTTTTTTCTAGATCGAATTGTACTGCACCACATGGTTTCTACACTCCATGCCTCACCGTTGTCTCAAGTCCGTGTTGTCTGTGTGTGTGTTTATGTGTGTGTTTGTGTATGTGTTTGTGTGTGATTCATTTGTTTTATAATAAGCTAGTTATCTGTACGACCGAATTTTCAAAGTCGTTTCGTGTTTTACATCTTCACTGTAACAAATTCTAATTCTATTATGGAAAAACTAACAAAGAATAATCGCATTGGTAAATTATTTTCTTTCTTTCTCCGTTTTAGTTACTAAATCATTTAGTTACAGCATTAATATTTGAAGGGATTCATTCCACAATAGATACTTGCATTGGAACTTTTGAAAAAGTGGGACATTGACGGGTTAGAGAAACATGTTTCAAAGTTAGTAGGCTTTCATTTGAAGTGTTGAAACTTAGATCCAACTTTTTTTTTCCAGCACTAACATTTTCACAAAGTCTTTTTTTTATTTCAGAGTAGTCGAGTTTTACAGAAAGCAAAAAGACGTGATGATTGAATGTGCAAAGACGCGACTAAAAGGTTCCTATTTGAAAAAAAACTTTACATCTTGCCGTTACAATTCTTTCAAAAACTTATTCACATCAAATGTTATCATTGTTTGAAATGGATCACCAGGTTTAGCAGAGTGGCATGAGCCAGTGGCAGGTATGTTCCTATGGATGAGACTACTCGGAATGAACGACACAAAGAAAATCGAACAAAAAGCTAAAGAGAAAAAGGTTTGATTTGATGTTTCATCAGTTAGCCAGTCAGTCAGATATTAGATTGTTCAACAACCTTAACAGGTTTTATTCGTTCCTGGTTGTGCCTTCTATCCGGATGATACTTTGCAAAGTTCCTTTGTCAGAGCATCATTCAGTATGTCCACGCCAAGCGAGATAGATGAAGTGAGTTTGTGGTTAATTGCTACAGAAGATAACATTTTGTTTTGTTTTTCATTTTAATGACAAATTTTAAAAATTGTATAATTCTTTTATAAAATACTTTTTAAGACACAATAATTCTTGAATAAAAATTTCCAAAAGGGCTTTAAAAGATTGGCTGAGCTGATCAAGGAAGAAAAAAACGAATGAATTCAGAGTGATTTTAGAAATGTATTCTCTAGTTTATCTCTCAATTTTCCACCGTTGATCATGCAATATGAAAATTTATTTTATTGGAACTTTACAACCATTTGCCTTACTTATTTTATATTCATTTATTTAATGTATTTAACAACGATAATGATGTACTTAAAATAATTAGCATCATTTTCAGATTGAAGCGTCTGTCCTCTCTGGGTTATTCTTTTTTTAATTCCTTATATATATTTTTTGGTATATTAGCATTAAATATTAAATTATATATCATACATATCATATATTTTGATAAAATTGCTATCTAAAAATATGGGGACGCTGATTTTTGGTAAAATTGCATTTATAAATTGATTGGAAAAATGGTAAATTTCAACTTTGTGGACATTGACCATCAACGTTCCTGAATTATTTATTGATTGCACTCGGTTGGGCTTTCTACCCCAACAAATTGAATGCCAAACCATTAAATAAACTATTAGATTATTTTTTACATGAGGTATGAATTCGTCATAATGAAATCGGTGTAACATTGGTCTAAAATACCAAAATTCATAACATCAATTACCTATCCATATTTTATATGGTTAAAGAGCTGCTTACTTAGCTTCGGCACGAGGTTATCTACTCACAAATACACATATCTTTACAAACACATATCGATAATTATATATTACGTTAGAGAAGTCGAAAAATTAAACAGGAGACTAACGTGGAACATGCTGTTATTTTCATCAATAATTGCATTTCTGACCGTCATAATCCTATATATGAATATATATATATAATAGAACGTACCAGTCGTTTTGGTTACCAAAAGTACGCTGTAACGAGGTTTCGTCGTATAGTACATCAAAACGGGCTATCAAGTAGGATAAGCATGAACTGAGTTTGGAATGAGTTATTGTTTCTGTGAGATAATTAAAAGAGTCCGAAATGAATATTCTAACTGGAGCACAAAATCCTGGATGAATAAGTCGCATGCAGTTTCCAGAAAGTGAACAACGAAAGATGAACATTATATCATTTGCGCGTGCTGGCAGCTGACGATTTTTATATTACGTTTTTGCGTTCAATTTTTTAGATCTAATTCTATATAAGTTGAGTCGAATCGCTTGCAGAATGTCATTGAATTAATGGAAATACAAGTTTTTAAAATAAAAGAAAATAAATTTTGAACCTTTTAAAAACAGAATCGGCACAAAAATCTAGTTAACGGTATTCAATTAAGAGTTTTACATGCCTATCTATATAAACCTTTGGAACATAATTCATTTTTGGTGACTATGTAAAAAAAACTCGTAAATTATATCACTTAATTTGTTGAAAAAGTTTAAATTTTTTTAATATTAAAATTTTTAACAAATGATGAGTTCTCTACAAAAAGATTTTAATTTTTCGATAGAGAAACAGAAAGATGGTGCATACAAATATATAATTTACACGCGAATCAAGATATGCATGTCATAAATTTTGCGTCTACGGCCCAGCATTGCAATTTTTGATAGTATCGATTTCTTTTTCTTCTTCTTGGGAGGGCTGCACAATTTCCCTTATTGCTTTTTTTGCCTTTTATTTCATCTTTTTGTGAATGTATTAAAATATTTTTATTTTTTTGCAGCACGTATGTAAATTATTATATATAACGTTTAAAATTACCATTTAAAATGTTAGAGGATCATTTTAATGTAACACGATTTTGTGTAATTTTGGTATTTTTATTTCTGCCTCACATAATTTGTGTTTATTTCATTTTACTTTTGTAAGCTTTAAACTTTGACATTTAGGTGACAAATGAAAATGTAATATACCAACTAGAAAAACAACATATTAATGAATGGCTGATTTCATTCATCTTACCAAACGCATAAGAATATTACCAAATATTTAGGAGACAACTAAAATTTTTAAAATATAACCAACGCGAGAAAAAAAATGGAAAATTTTGTTTATGAGAAGAAACAACGAATCTTTCGCAATATCACAAATCGCTAAAAGCGACGATTATAACCTTCAGAAGAAAGATGGTCTCGCGTAATAAAAGTGCACGAACGAGCAAATTATGGCCTATCTGCCTCTCTAAAATAACAACTCGACCGACTCTCGACGATTAGGGGTTGCGACAAATATACGATAGACCCACTTCCTTGCATAGTTTAAGAAATCTATACTGAGTTACTGGGTTTAAAAACTGTTATAAGGCTGCGTATGATCAGGTTTATCGTGATATCAATGGGTTTGGATTGAATGGTGTGCAGCGAGCCAGCAAACATAGAGATGCAAAAGTTTTACGCAGATGTCGATTGCTAGATAAATTATACAAACATTATAAAAGATAAAATAACTGATGATAATATCATGTATTAAAATTTTAAAGTTGTTATTGGAAAAAACAGAGAGTTAAATTTTTTACTTGGTTATTCGATATGTATGAGTCGTTTCTTCAGGAGTCTGCACATATATTCAAATAAAATATAAAAATGCATGCGTACACGAAGGTAAAAGAGAGAGAGAGAGAGAGAGAGAGAGAGAGAGAGAAAATATAAAGTAAGGAAGGTTTCTTATGTTAGTTCTTAATTATAGCATTTACAGGTGCGATCCTGCTGGTGGCTTGTTGCATGCAGAGGAGAGAGAGACGA
>NW_008704501.1:5472312-5487123 GCF_000326865.2 Helobdella robusta
AAATGGTGTAGTTGAATGGCTTGCTATTTCTAATAAGGTAATTTATTTATACACAGTCAAAACAACGACATCAAATGAAAGTAATAATAATAATAAATAATAAAGATAATACTAATTTCTATTAAAAATAATAAATGAACTTAAACGTTAAAAACACTAGAGTATAAAATTTCTATTTCTTAGGAACTGGTGTAAAAAGGTTTTCATCGTTTCATTTCACTAGCCGATGCCTATTTGTTTATGTAAATGATGAAAAGGTAAAAATAACATCGATCGATTTTAAAAGAATTTATTAGTCATAAATGCAAATCCAACTGAACGTTATTTTTGCTCAAACAATATGCAAATTAATAAAATGAAATAATAAAATTAGCAAATTATTATAACGAAATAATATTACGAAATAATATAATGAAATAATAAAATTATTTGCCACTTAAATTATGAAATAAATTGTAAAATTATATTTTGAATAATTATGATATAATGGTCAGATCGTGTAATGGGTTAAACAGAGGTGGGCAAACTATAGCCCGCGGGCTACATGCGGCCCGCCAAGCCATCATACGTGGCCTGCAAGTCCTTGTACGCATTTTGGAAAAAAGAAAAGAAAAATGAAATAACAAAATAAAAAGGTCGTCAGGCTGATATTATGACCAAAAAAAAAACAAAAAAATAAGTCCTCAGCCTCAAATGAACATCTTAACAAATTCCCCAACACCGGTCAATGGTCGAAAAATGTACATATGAGGCCCTCCAAATATATAATAGTTTTCAATGCGGCCCTCACAGCAAAAAGTTCGTCCACCCCTGGAGAAGCAATCGCTCGTTGACAAAAATTGTCAACCACATATCAGCATCAGCATTTGTCAGCTGGAATGATTTATTTCGCCCTCTTTAAATGTCTTGATATGATGTGACGTAACGTTGCTAACGTTAACCAGCCAAATGAAAAATTTTATCAGGAACGCATTTCATTAATAGTTTGTTTGCTTTTGTTGAATTGTCATAGAAAATTAAAAATATGCCATTTTGGCTGAAGATGTCAAGAAATCAATAGAAAATAAATAACAATTCGATAGAATTCAATAGGAGTTCAACGTGATGTGCATGCATCCATTCATCCATCAATTTATCTTTTCATCACTTATTCATTCGTTCATTCGTTCATTCATTCATTTGCTCGTTTATTCATTCATTCGTTCGTTCATTTTTCATACAATTTTAAATTCATTAAATCATTCACTCATTAATTCACCCATCCATTCATTCTTTCATTCATTCATTCATCGAAGCACTCACGATCCAGGGTAGTTCCACTGAGGATTGGACTGTACATTCATTGCATCTCATCTCGTAGCATCTCATCTCATATCAACTGCCTCCATCCAGAGCTTTGCATGCATTTGCACTATTTGCTGACTCTAATGCAACGAGCGACAATGTAAAATAATTTCATCAGATTTGCAAGAGCGTTGTATGGCTGTTTTATTGTGTTGTGGTTGTCTCGTTGGTTCACTTATGTTCAAGTTGTTGTTTGTTTCGCCGTTCATTTAGTTAGCTATGTTGTTTAGATATTAGATATTTAGTTGTTTAGATATGGCTGTTGTTGTTTGAGTAAATTTATAACTTTTATATCTTACATCGAAACAAATTTCTTCTCAGTATCCAGAAAAAGTGATTGAAACTAGATCAGATGTTGCATGAAGTGTAGATATAATTGAAGCACAAAATGTTTGGACTTGCTTGTCTGAATGGGAAGTATTGATTTCAGTGAAGGAAGTTTTGAGTAAATGGGCCAAAAACTGCTTAAAATGTCAATGAAATGAACCCTTCTTAATTTTCTCAAATTTTAAACAAATTCATCACCGGTACAGTCTTTGTTGTAAGAAGACTTAATTACAAGTCATATACATTTTACAGTTGCATAACAAAGAACCAAACGTTAAAATTGCAGTCACATAT
Source organism: Helobdella robusta (assembly GCF_000326865.2). Lineage (NCBI taxonomy): Eukaryota > Metazoa > Annelida > Clitellata > Rhynchobdellida > Glossiphoniidae > Helobdella > Helobdella robusta. Next base: position 5,474,278 of record NW_008704501.1, read on the forward strand.
GTTGGGTATATAAATATAGTATGTGTGTATATTTGATACCACTATATAAAAATATGTATACGCGTGCGTGGGTGTATGAAATAGATATTTGTGTAGGCGTTTGCATGAGAAGCACACACGCACACGCACACGCAATGTCACGAATGAATGTGCGTGAGTGTGTGTGTGTATGGCTGGAGAGTATAAAACCTTGCGTCATCAGTGAAGCAGATAATTCGACAGACCATCCACCACACATCTTCATATCGTTCTATCTCGTTTGTTCGCTCGTTCGCTCGTTCGCTCGCTCGTTCGTCTGTTCAGCATCAAGAAGAATAATTGTTCCGTTCTGGTGAGCTTTGATCATTTCCATTTTTCGCAAATATTTCAATTTGTTTTTGCTAATTTTTTGTTTGTTTTTCATTATCTGATCAAGCGACTACTTGTAGCTTTTTTTCGTATATAATATTTAATATTACCTGTTACTCTTCTGATAAACATTTTTTCTTAATTTCATTCATAACTGTTCAACATACAGTCATTTTCCAAAAACTGCATTTTTACACTTGAGACAAAAAAAACTTTTTGAAAAATTTACAACCATTCAACTTTCAATAAACTTTCCATCGCCCCGACAGCTCCTACTCACTGAGTACCAGGCCGACCAGCCGACCGCCTACCAAGAAGGAAGCACCGTTCGCATGGCACTGCACGGAAGAACGTTGGTGTTCATGTTGGTGGGACTCAATTGTATCGCCACCTCCCTGCAACAGAGCTACATTGGTAATGGCTACTTCCAAGGGTACGAGCTGAAGGATATGAATGTCAAGAAAAAGGAGGTTAGGTCTTCAGAAATTTTTGGTACTTCTTTTAAATATAAAAGTTTCAACCAGATTGAGGAATGTTTTGTTACGTTGTCATGGTTTAAGATTCCTGGCAAAATGATAATGTAACAATTTTAATTAAGAAAAAACCAAAAAAAAAGAAAAAAAATTCTATTTAGTTAGGCATATTTTGAAATTTTTAAATTAATTTTCGAAAAATTCGACGCTCCTTTTAATACTTACAATTTTAGAGGCAATGAATTCTCCAAAAATACTTTTCTATCACGTGTTAAGTTAATTTTTTAAATCCACGTATAAAAAGTTGACACCAATTATTTATTAAATATACTGATTTAGTAACGAGTTTTATTTCATAAAAATTGTTATCGTCTAAAAAACGAAAAATAAACAGAAAAAAATGTGAAGCGAAAATTTTCCAACTTTTTCATAAATTTATTACCTCTGCGTTCTTCAAACTCCACTACATTTTTTCATTCAGAATTTTTGTTGCAGCTGCTGTTTCTCCTAACAAATCTTTCATATAATTTTCTACTCACATTTTAAACTGACTCCATCATGGCCGTAATAATTTTTTGAGACTACTTCTTCAATAGGCCGTGATGCCAACTCAACTTCAAATTCTCACAAACTACATGTTCGTATCGTAAGACTTCAATACAAAATCGTCGACTTATCATTATTATTAAGATTTTTATTCAAACATTTTGTTATATGACACTTAAAATGCTTTCGTTCGGCAAGTTTTCTCGGTGTCCCATGTTTCGTATTGAGGCAGTTACCGGGTTCAACCGCAGCGACGGCAAAACTCGAAGGTTATCATAAGTCTCGTGCGTACTGCGTGTACATACGTGCCAATATTTTTACATAGATATGTGCGTACACAGATGAGAATATATATATAAGTGGTGAAGAAGTTTTAAATTTTGAGGATTGTAAGACCATAGGAAACAGAAATTGTACATGAAAATTTTTAAGAAATTTATCATTTTTATGAGAGAGAAAGAGAATGATTCTATCATTTGAAAAATTATCTGAGAAGGCATCGCATCATCCATCAAACAACTGGAAAATTTCGATCGATCTGTTTGTACGATGCCTCCACACGAATGCACACACACAACAAACAAGTACATCTGCAAACACAACATGCACATTCATATTTACAGATACAACACTCTACATCTACTATGTATATTTGTGTATATGTATACAACAAGTATCTTCCTACAAATACAAATATGTATACATATAATTTAACGTATATATAAACGTGAATTGGTTTGTTGGCTGAAATCGGATAACGACACACAATGTAACATTTACTTTTTGATTTTAGATTTATTTATGTCATTTATAAATTTATAATTCGAATTTATGTTGCCCATGTTATCACAATAAAAATTTTACCTGCCTCTTCAAGAGTTTGAAATTATTTTATTTATTGCGCTTTTCGAAGAGGCAATTTCCTGGAAAGACATCTCTGGTTCATTAACCGCCTGAACATCGATCAATAAGTTCCATTTTTAAATTATATCATCTGCACTCTGTGCTCTGCTGCGTCGTAATGCGTACGAAAAGAAAAATCGAAAAAAAATAATTCAGTGAACATTGTTCACTCTCTGATACGCAAACATTTTATTTTAATAAGAAAATTAATGAGATGATTGGAAAAAATCAAATGTTAGTACGTGTAAAATATATAAAAACATTTTTTGACAAATTTTTTCATTCATAAATGATCACAAGCGCGTATAAACGAGAGAATTTGCGGATTGTTCAAAGATCTGAAGTAACTTAGTGAAGTAACTTTCATCATCCCATCGTCGGATCTGAAGTAACTTAGTTGTACAAATAAGCTGTTCAATCAAGAATTTCAAACAACTAGTACAAAAAGTAGTAAGAGTAATATAACAATAGAATTCTGAATTATCAAGATTTGAAAAGTTTATACATTTACTAAAACGTTTGACATTTTCAAAAATAAAAATAGAAGTTAGGCTATCCAAGAACTGATGCCAAATAGCAGTTAGCATGGCATAAAACCATGCAGACGATTCACCGGAGAGGATGAAGGAACGAGCGGGCACTAACAAACATGAAAGGAAAATTGATTTGTAATATTTACTTTGATGTGCCCTTATCAGAACAAACGTTGATCCTCCGCTGAGCTGCTGCTTACGTTGGCTTAATTTTTCATCATCCCATCGTCGGTTCCAAATTATTCATTCAGGAAATTGCCGTGAACCTTATTAGACATAATTTCATCGTAAAAACTGCACGAACGAGCATAACATCCCTGATTTACGAGCGGTTTACTGCCTAGTGAGATTAGTGTAATTTTTAAATTGATGGAAGTTAAGATCACTCCAGATATTGTTGAGATTTACTATTTGGAAATAAAAAATTTTTTCTAAAAATTTTCGGAGAGAAGTTGAAAGAGTCTGGATGAATGATGTGCCGCATTTAATCAAACGTTCCCTCCTCGCGACACAATGGAGGGAATTAACCAGCTTATCTTCTGCTGCTGCTGCCTCCGTCAATCAATCAATGCACTTCATTCATCTATGTACCGGGCAATCTAAATGATTGTGCGAGCTGATATACTAATAGTGATTGTGAGGATGAAGACGGTGAGGAGAATGACGACGGTGCAGATGATGTTGTTGTTGATTTCGGGGATGATTGTGATGATGATAATGATGGTGATGGTGTTTATTATTATGGTTGGGCGGTGATGACAAAATTATGATTTATAAAATGTAATAAAATGCTTTTAATGAAAATGATCATTATACAAGTTTTTTAGAGTTTAGGAGTGGTGTATATTTAAAAAAAAAAATTTTTTTCAAAGAAAATAATTTTGTGCGAATAATTTTTAGTAGAATTTTAATTTCAGAGCGTTGTTCAATGCGAATGAAAACAATTATATATCATTAGAACAATTACATCAAAACACAATTTACATTGAAAGGGAAAAAAAATTATAATTACAGAGCGAAATTTTTAGGAGTAAAATTATAGAGAGAAATTTACGAGATATAATTGTGATGTGTGAAAAGTTTTATGAACGTTCACTGCGTTTTGAATGATTGATGGAAGGTAATGGATAGGCATCATTGTTGTCCAGCGGACATGATTAATGGTACCAGACCAGATTTCTAATTACCAGTCGTCTAGTCTTACAAAAAAAACGTTCATTAAATTTTTTTGTTTCTTCTAAAGTGGTAGATGTCTATTTTTCAAAATTACAGACAAAAATTAAACGATAACAATAACGCTCATTAGGTAGGTAGATGCAGCAAACGAACGAGAAGTTTTGTTTAATTGCAGTCAAAATGGTTGGCTAAAACTCAAGTAATAATGTTGTTTGATGAAAGATGTTCTATAAAATATTTTGTGTAACAGAGAAATTTTTGTAAACGTATGTTGAGAGCGAGTTTTGAAAATCAGCATTAAGATTGAGGTTGCGTTTTACGTTGCAATGCATGATTTAAATAAGCGGACCTCCCATCTGCAGCACGTCTGCGTGTTTCCATCTTCACGGCAGTCAATATGATTGGCGTTTAATTTAAAAGTAGGCCTGCTAGTTTAGTAATTTAGGACTTTGAAAATTTTTCAGAAAAGAGGAAACAAATAAAAAATTTGCTGCAGCGTGAGTTGACAAATAACAAAAAAAATACATAAAAATGAGAATGAAGGGTGGCGTGAAAGCTCTGGCACAAATCAGTGAGCCACCGACCCACCAATGATTTCCAGTTGGCAGGACTGCCTAGGGTGAAATCAATCAAAGGCTACTTCTGCTTTTCACGAGTCACTTTTCATATTTGCCTTAGCTTAATTTGCGTAAACTATGAAAATAGTAAAATTTTGATCACTGATTCAAATTTTCTAATTTCTATTAGCAGCTTAAAACTTGCTATTAAACTTAAACCATCGGTTAATTCCTTACACGGCAGCAAGGAACCTCAGGGTCATAACTTGTTTAAGCATATCATAATATATTTACATTTGCAACAATTTTCAAAAAACAACTTTTTTGCCTTTACAAAAACAAACATTAAAATTTCAGCGTCCGCAAGATATTTTTAGGGCACGACATCTGGCACTGACTCACGAAAAACCAATACGGTGCCTGCCTATTGTGCTTTCATAAGGAATAACGGATGCATGCAATCGTAAAAAATATATTCCTTACTTATAAATAATGTTCATACATATATGTACACATCTGTGTACGAATGCTTGTTTATACCGACGTATAGGCCTACCCGGAAGAAAATATTGCGGAAATGAGATGCTTCGATTTTTGGTCTTCTTATATTTTCGGTATGAGACTCGAGGGAGTAGGAGGGTTCGAATGTTTGTTCGCCTTCTTCCTGCTGCTGCTGCTAAGTTTCTACAACATCACAACGCAGCATACTTCGTTATTTGATTGTAAATTTTCATCTGCTCAAATTTTACAGATATTAATTGACAATTTCTAAATAAACATACATACATATTCAACACAAATTTGCATACACGCAGACGTACACACAGATACATACACAGACATACATACATACGTATACACAGACATACACACAAATACATAAAGAGACAAGTAGGCACACACCCATTCTTTTATTTGCCAGCACCCTACATCCAGTGCGTTGAGCAATGGAACAATTGCGAAGAAGCACGGGCAGATGCGTGCGCATGAATGGACCGACCGAACTAGCAAAAGTTGTTTGTTTAATGGAGTGGTCAGCACGTGTTTGCTCAGCTCTGTAACTCAATGAACAACTTATCAAATGCATTCTTGTATCTACCCAGCATGCAGCATGTCCAGTGAAGGAGTTATCAAAATCATGTACGAGTGTGTGTACGCGTGTATGTTAAAATAAACTCAAAGCCTGCAATTGCTCATTAAACAAACTGTTGCCATACAACATACATGCATGTTTGCAAGAAAGTGTTTCATGCTACAAACAAATGCAGTGCGTATCTAGCCGAGACTATCTGCACACACACATACACGTATGTTGTATGACTTTCACATACACACACAACACACGCACGTGAATTTGTACGTGCGTGCATGCATGCATTCATACAGGCATGCATGCATACGCGATTTAATTGTCTACAAGGAAATGGAATATAAATAAGATACAGCATGCTCTGAAAGCATCGCCACTCAGGATATTAAATAATGACCGTTCTATCGCAATAACATTTTGTGATAATAAACAATAATAATAATAATATAATTATAATAAATATAAATATATATATATTTAAATTAATTTTCTTATAATAATGAAAATATATGATAATATACCACATATCCTCTACTTTGTCATTTACTTACATCTACTAACCCATTCAACATTAAACGTGTGTGTGTGTGTTTGTGAGTGTTTGTGTGTGTGAGTGTTTGTGTGTGTGAGTGTGTGAGAACGTTCTTACTGGCAGTGCAATGCACGCACGCACACATCGCCCATATTACGCAGGTCGTTAAGCTTATCTGCGCATTACGTAACGGACAGTGCTTTGAGTATCTGACGATGGCTCATTTGAAGATGATGATAAACAATTAGAAAGACGTCAGCATTCATTTTCACGTCTTGCCTGTCAGTTATTGTTAGTTTCAATCCAATTTTACTTTGCTGTTGCTTCTGCCTTGTTATTTCAGATTGAAATATACTTCAGAAATGCACGCTTGGTAGAGATTTTTTCAAATCTTCTTAACAAGCTTCTTGAAGAAAAAAAGATGGATTAGGAAATAGGCCTTCGAGGGATTCTGCCTCGTTTTGGCATTGTCAACCGGGTGTCGTTAAATGAATGATTACGTGGCAGTAGCTGATTTGTTGTCACACGCTCATTATAGATTCTCCTTTCAAAACCATTTGCGTCCGAGTTGATGTGAATGTGGAAATTGTGAATAATTTGAAATGAGACTCTATGACGTTCCATGCTTGTACATAGAATATCGAGAATATTAAATATCTCAAATTCTTCATTAATTGGCCAATAAATCTATCAATTTTTTTTGTTAATAAAAAAGAATATTAGGAATAATAAAGTTTATTTCTTTAAAAATAAAAATATTTTTTAGATAAACTACTGAAGCATAAAAATCTAATGAATTTTCCGAACCATTGTTTCAATTTTTATTAAAAAAAACACAAAAAACAAAAATAAAAAACAAAAACCAACCAGGCACACATGAAAATATTATCAACATAACAACCACACACACAAAAAACACACAAAAAACATCAGCACATCTGCGTCACTCGCGCTGCAAATTAAATTTTCTTCTTTTTCAATTTCACAGAATTGTGCAATGGCGAACGACAGACCAAAATCACTCGCACGCCGCCAGTCAGATTCGCGTAGAGATAAAGTAAGATACATTAACACGTTGTCACATATTACCTTGCCATGACATTAATGCATTATTACGTACTAAGAGGCTATAACATCAACATATTATCAACATATCCTCACACGATAACTACTTATCATATGATAACAATCACAGAAACAACATACCATTAACACATTAGTTCATTATTACGTACAAATATTGATATATAATTAACTCAATCCACTTTTTTAAGAAATTTTTTATCATTTTAACATTTTTGACAAACCTTCATCAAAAATTTTTAAAACTTTGCCATTCGTCAAAATTTTTTTAATAGTTTTAGCGCAATAGTTTATTTTTTAACAATATTGTAGCGATGTTTTTACTTTTTACGACAAAAATAAATAAAAATTTATCTATTTATGCATACTTTTTCTGCATATTTATGTGGTTTTTCAAAGTTATACGAATATTTATGCAGTTTGTTTTTTTATGCAATACCCAAAGGAGACTGGCCATAAATTTAAACTGCTACTTTTATTTCTTTTCATTTTTCATCTAGAAATATATTAATACATCACCGTGCCTCATTCTCTTGTTCTTACTTTCTGTTTTTACATGAAGTTTCTTCTGTTAATTTCGATGTAACTTCTGGTGCTCAATGATAAATGGTTGCATGGGCAAAATATGAAACCTCTTCATAAGTGGTTTATTAATTTATCAAAGTTCATGATAAGGTTTCAGTAAATTGTTTAAAAAGCTGTTAAAGTCCCAAAATTTTTGGTCAAATATGTAGTAGTTTGGAGAAAAAATTGATTATAAAATTTAACGTAAAACTTGAAAGGAAAATGAGAGTGAATTAAAATACGCGCAAATTCGCGCATCGCATGTGGTAGGAGGGGATCTCTATGCCTCCGAACGCCGTCACTACAACATTAAGACCAAGCGCTTTAACTATTCCACCAAAATTGACAAATGTAATATATTTGGACGTTTTGGTGAGTTAGATGAAGCATAATATAATATAGCACAGCAAATAAGTTTGTTGCATAGATTGCTCATTTAAACAACATGATTGCCTCATAACATCCGTCACTCAATTCCTGAAAAAATTGCATTGTTTAAAACACGTTCATATTTTTGTGTGACACATTCTTTGCAGACAAGTTGTTTTATATTTTTAAAATTTAAATGAGAACACCTTAACAAAAAATTATATATAAAAGTTAAAGTTATTTCTGATGTTAGTTGTATCAGCTTTAATATTTTTTTGTAAGGTGCTTCTAAAGTCAACGATCAGATCCTAAACAAAGTAGATGCGCATTCGTTTGTGACCTGGCAGCAGAAAATTTTTAAACAGTTGCAAAATCATTAGAAACAAAACCTAAGATTTATTTTTCAATCAATATTGAGTTGTTACATTAGTTTCAAACAAACCATTGCTCAAATTTCTCATCGAAATGCACAGTTTTTTGCAATTTAAAAAGAAACAAATGAATAAATAAATAAATGAATAAACAAACGAACAAACCAACGACTTACCCAGCTGCATACACTATTGAGTATTGCATGATGATCTGATTGACGTCACCCAAGTGTGTTGACAGAACAAAAAAAAAAACATGGAAAACAACAAAACGCCTCTAACAAACACGTAAGACAGCAAACACCAAGCCTCCATGTACATTGAGCGGCAGTACATCAACACAGGCAAACACAAAAATGTGACAAAAATGCAGAAAGTAAAACCCACTCTTGACGACGTGATGCATTTTTACAATGTAAAAAGCAACGTCTCCTACCCACATGAACGGCAAAAATAGTTCCCTTCTTAAGTTTATCTTTAGAAATATAAATATTATTGCATATAAAGTTTACATATGCATACGTATAAGTATGTGTGCACGCGTGTGTGTTTGTTTGTACGTGTGTGTATGCGTAAATATGTTGCTAGTGTGGACGGAAATAGCGTCCGAAGCGGACAACATGGCGAATATGAAGCATCGACAAAAATCCAATAATCAATAATCTTATTTAAACGTCGATGAAGCAGACACTCAACGCACTTTTCAGTCTTTGTACGAAATGTACACAGGCATGTAAATTTATGTAACTACGCATGTAACAGTGCATTGGTGGATGAAATGTTGACGTCGCTGGAACAAACATGTACAAATTTGCGTACATCCATTTACATGAACATGCAAGCATGTTGTCGACTTGATCAACATAAAACTACTCTACACCACACCAGACTACTGCACTACAATTCACTACACACCATACTACATTGTACTGAATCTTAGCTGCAATCACTCTGTTTAGTTGCGCTCCTAATTGTTTCCCGCCTTCAATATGTATGATGAACGTGGGTGATGTTAGCGAGGGAGCGTGAACTGAACATGAACATGTTTCAAACATGTAACGAGCATAAACATGAATATGTGACATGAACATGTAACAAACATGTGACGAACATGTGACGAACATGTAACGAACATGTGACGAACATGTGACGAACATATAACGAACATGTATCAAACATGTGACGAACATATAACGAACATGTAACAAACATGTTACAAACATGCAACGAACAAGCAACGAGCATGAACATGGCAAGCAGTAATAATGATAATGGCATACTGGCATACTAATCTTAATAAGTGTAATGACGTTGTCAAGATGATGATAAAAAGGAAGCAATAGGGAAAAAAGAAAAAGATAGAGATAAAAAGAGAGAGAGAAATATGATGAAAAAGATATTGAAACGATTGATGCAGGCAACAACAGCAACAACAAGTTGGAAGAAGATGATGTTGGCGATAAAAGTTTTGCAACTTTACATAAACATCCGTTTCTTCAAGAATCCATGCTTAAAACCTTTTAAAGAATTTTTAAGAGCACGAGTCTTACTGAAGCACTCATACGTAGAATTGTGGCCCCGCGTGGCTTGGCATGATTATGTTGAGGATTTGGAGGCGAACGATGAGAAATCAACGATTTTTTTCAAGAAGAGTTTGCAAGAAAATGTTCTCAAACGTTACTATTGCAATTAGGGATGCACCGGATTCAGGTTTTTCAAATCCGGCCGGGGCCGGACTTGGCCGGATTTGAAATTCTAAAACCGGCCGGGGCCGGAGCCGGGGCCGGATTTTAGTTACCATTTTACATACGTTAGAAAAAATACTCACATTTACGGTTATCTACATGTTGAACATCAAAAAATAACACCAAGCAAATAGTTATTTAATTCAAATATATGAATAAGTTGTGAGAAACGCCAAATTCTGTACACAAAGATCAGCTTATAATTTATGCATATTTGCATAACCTAAGTTAAAGCACAAAGAAAATTGTCCAGCTCACCGCACAATTACTGATGTTGTAATTATGTGTCATGCATACCATGTTCTTAAATTATGTGCTTATGTATCTCTCTCTCTCTTTCTCTCTCTCTAAATATATATATATATATATATATATATATATATATATATAGATATATAGATGTTGGTAATAGACCGTAATTTTTACAATATTCTATAAATTCTACCGAATGTTTGGCGTTTTCTATAAATTTATAGAATATTGTAAAAAAGATATATAGATATATATCTTTATATATATATATATATATATATATATATATATATATATATATTATGTAGCTATATGATCCGTCATGTGAAATTATCAATATATAGTATATACACGTGCACAAGTTCTTTTACACAAAGATCAGCTTATAATTTATGCATAACCCATGTTATAGCATAAAGAAAATTGTCCAGATCACCTCACAATTAGTGATGTTGTTATTATGTGTCATGTATGCCTTTAGCTTAGCTTTAGCCATTAACTTATTGACATAAAATTAATTGAATTCAATAAAATTTATTTTTCTATTTCTAACATTTTTAAAAGTTGATAGACGCTTAAATCCGGCCCTAAATCCGGCCGGGGCCGGATTCGACCGGATTTGAAAAAAAAGCCGGATATTGGCCGGGGCCGGAGCCGGGGCCGAACTTCGGTGCATCCCTAATAGCAATATGAAAGTTTACCATCATTCTAAAATTTTGCAGTCCTAGAGATTAGATGAGTTTTTATTATAATACAAATGTAAAAGATACCAGCGCTCTAAATTCAAATAGCCACTATCTGCCTATTTCAAATGAATTTGAGTTGAGTACAATATTCGAATTTATTCCAAACCAATTTTTTAACTTAATCTCATAAGTTTATTGTACCATAAACTTTGTTTTATTCTATTGTATAGAATATTTTTAATGTCATATTTTATATATTCCAATGAATATATTTTCTTACAATAATGCGATAATGCCTAATGATGCCCCTATTCTATAAGAATAATTTTCCTCCCTCGTACAGTGCTTGACAGTGACGAGTGAGTGCTACACGACCGAGCAGTGCTGCAGCGATCTGGCCTGCGTCGACACGAACAACGATGGTTGGTAAACAACGTCTCATCTCAACTCACATTTCACATTCGCTGACGAATGAAAAATATTTTTAATGGAAAATTATTTTTTAGCGTTATATGAACTAACAGCATGTTGGGTGTTTTTGACGCTAACAACCACCGGCGAGTATGTTTGATATGTTTGCTTCAGTTCAATTTGCAAATGCAAAAACCTGCCGGGCACAAAATTAATAAAGCGTGATGCCTACAGACAGCTAATAAAAAAAATATTGAATGCTAGAAATAGAAACAATTGCTGAAAGCAATCTAACAAGCAATAAATAGCGCGAACGAATGCAGCATGTGATCTCGGGTTGAAGGGTGGCGACCAACACTTTCAATATTTATCGTCTGCCCTCTTTTCTCTGCGAACAATGAAAATATTTCTAAATGATTTCTAAAAAAAATTAGCATAATTTAGATTTTTAAAAATTTTTAGCTGCTCATAAATGTGTGACTGCTGTATGTTTATTATAACAAACTCGATGTTTTACTACGACAGCGATAGAATTATTATTCCGCGGTGCTACTTTTATCGAGTAACGTTAAATATATCTTTTCATCTCAGTTGGATAGGCCCAAATACTTGCGTTTATTAACTATCAATAATAATGTTCATTCGTGTATAGAATGAACATTCTATTACTATTCTATTATAAGTTGTTGTGTTTCGTGTTGTTTGTAATAGCCGTGCACAGGAAAGAGTAATTTGTGAGAAGACTTCTGTCCATTTCGAGATACGAATGTCCAGTGCCATTTTCTCCTTATCAGAAAACATTCTTATCAATTACTTGCCAGCCAGCGAGCAACATAAAAAGTAATCAATGAAAGTAATTAACAGAAAGACGGATGAACAATTTGTATCAAATTATTTTATAGAAAGAGATTTATTATAATTAGAAATATTAAAGCAAATGCTTGTAAAGTATGCATTCAAGTTCTGCTAAAGTAGTGTGAGTGGGTATGTGTGTGTGGTGTGTGTGTGTTTGTGTGTGTGTGCGTGTGTGTGTGTGTGGTGTGTGTGTGTGTGTGTGTGTGTGTGGTGTGTGTGTGTGTGTGTGTGTGTGTGTGTGTGTGTGTGTATTGACGGAAAGCAGCTCGCCGATAAATCAAATATTTCCAGAAAACTTCAAATCATGGAAGTCTGAACTTCAAAGAACTGGAGCCATCCGTCGTCCGTCAAT
>NW_008704501.1:5487173-5507532 GCF_000326865.2 Helobdella robusta
ATTATTATCAAACGATAACATAGAACAAAGCACAGAAACATACATTGAATCGCTATGTATAGAAAATTATTATATACGCTATGATCGTACTCTCACACTAACAACACACACAAACAAAATACACACCACACATTTATATACACATTTGTGTATATGTATGTGTGGATGTGTATTTTGTTTGTGCATTTTGTTAGTGTGAGAGTACGATCATAGCGTATATAATAATTTTCTATACATAGCGATTCAATGTATGTTTCTGTGCTTTGTTCTATGTTATCGTTTGATAATAATTTTTGCTCTAGATTTTTTTGAAAACTTTTGCGGCATATCATAGAAATATTAGAATAGTCTGAACAAGAGATAATAATGCGACAGTCAAAACATCAAAAGAAACCGTCTGCTTGATTATGCAAATGCAAATTCGTTTCTTTGAATTAGTACAAACAAATAAACACAAAATTATAAAACAAACATGAATTTCGGTTTAAAAATTTTTTTTGTAATTTAAAACAAAAAAACTGAAAAAAAAACTTAAACTGACAAATACGAAAGAAGTTGGCAGTTTGGCCTACGTTCCAGTGTGGAATAGATGGCTGACGGACCATGTAACCAGCGATTATTTCAAATATTTCTTGTTTAGTCAATCACTTACTAATTAAATATTTTTATTGCTATCTGAAATCTTATACCAGACGGAGTATGAAACTTTGTAGTGTTGGGCACAATTTATGTTTGGCGATATTGTTTAGTAGTGAGAGTAAAGTTTTATGTTCTGCAGCAGTATATAGGATTAGTTTTTGTATTTTAGTTGATTAATAAATAAAGGAATTAATTAAATAATAGAAAAATTTATAGATTGTTTAATAATTTCACCAACTCTTCCACATCAGGCATATCAGGAAAATGTCTGGCGAAGAAGCGTTTGAGGAGATGTACGGAGAGCATTCAGTGCGGCGAGATGACGACCTGCTCTTCCGTCATCGGCTCCAACAGCAAGTATTGCGTACCTGACAAGCTGGAAACCAGTTACGATTTTGCAAGAGATTTCAAGGATAAGATGTACAACAGCCAGCCGGTGTACTCCAGGAATTACGATACGCAAGCATATGGAACTCTCCTGTTGAGAAAACCTGGAAGCAAAGGAACTGGTGTGTTTCACAGACACTTCAAACGTTTCATACAATTATAAAATTGCATCACTACCAGTCTATAATATCCATAAAATTAAATAAATGTTTGATCAATTGATTGATTGGTTGGTTGGCTGGCTGGCAGGCTGACTGACTGACCGACCGACCGATCGATCGATCGATCGATCGATCGATCGATCGATCGATCGATCGATCGATCGATCGATGGATTGATTGATTGATTGATTGATTGATTGATTGATTGATTGATTGATTGATTGATTGATTGATTGATTGATTGATTGATTGATTGATTGATTGATTGATTGATTGATTGATTGATTGATTGATTGATTGATTGATTGATTGATTGATTGATTGATTGATTGATTGATTGATTGATTGATTGATTGATTGATTGATTGATTGATTGATTGATTGATTGATTGATTGATTGATTGATTGGTTGATTGGTTGATTGATTGATTGGTAGGAATGCCGTGCATTTCAACTGACGACTGCCAAATGACGGATAATTATTCCGGGGATCCACTTTGCTGTCAGAAGATAAGCCAAGGAAAGATGGGTTCAAAGCTGAAGTGTCACACCATCATCAACGTTGATGACTGCAAGCCATGGAGCAATTAATCTTTTCCATATTAACATTAAAATTAATATTATAACGCGATGAATGTTCTGGCTAACTATTTGGAGCTGGAAACATTATGCTTGTTTTAGATACATGTGTCGGTTGCATAACATAACGATATGACGTCTGCATTTAAATTACATAATTGCTGTTATCTCGTAATTTGAAATTTCATTTAATTGTTTCAGACTTTTAGATAATTTGATGAATGATCAAATTCGTGTAAAACTTTCTTCTGTTTATCGCTGCTGAGTAAATAATTTGGAATGAGATCTTCAATATGCGCTGAGATAATATGCGATCTTCATTTGAAATGTTAGTTAAGGCAATTTTTATTAAAAATTTGACCGGCATTGATATTTCACATTTAACAAACTTTCACACACATCAATATTCATTTTAGATTTTCAATCATTATACTAAAATACTTTTACAATATTGTCAAATTGTCTTTATTAATAAATCATGCAACTATGAGATTTTTTATTTTTAATGCAATTAAATTTAAAATTATCGAAAATACATGCGATTTATTGCTCTCCTTTTGAAACTCAAATTTTCTTCCTTTCTTTCGGCTGAGTTTAATACAGACTAGAGTAATTATGTACGATGATGGTTTAAAAGATTATTTGGATAGTTAAAATAAAGTTATAGTTAAGCATAATTTAGTTAGTTCCGCCTGTTCTCTGTTCTCCGATATAAATATAACAAACAGAACTTAAAAATTGAATGGCTTCTATCATAAAAACGATTGTAAAGTTTTAATCGAATGTCATTAAACCTCTATTCAAAATATAAATTTTATCAATTAATAACAAAGTTTTGAAAAAATAAATAAAAAAACATTTTGGTGAAGATGTGTTAAAGCTATTAATTTGCAAAGATACGTGATGTGAGGGGGGAGAAAGCATGCATTAACTTTCTTCTGGATACTTATTTGTCCTCTAGCAGGGCACAGTTTTGCAGTTCTTTTGAATTAAATTCGTTGAGTTTTTCTTTAAAGTTACGATCATAAACATTTTAATCATATCAGTTCATATTTAATTAATATATCTGATTATAAGGCTATTTGATCTTTCAAGTAGATATTTCAATACCCAGTTGAACCGCTTATTGCCCGCTTGCTGCTTTTACTATTTTTTTAAATTGAGAACATTTTGCCATCTACTTGTGAACATTCAATGGTCTCGATGAAGCTTTTTTTTAGTTACATTAGTTTTATTACTTTAAAGAAGGACCATACGAAGACAATTCATAAAAATTACAGTAGAGATGATCAAATAGCCTTATAATTTGTTTCTTATTTGTTTGAAGATGTTAGTCTTAGCAACTAAATTTTCATTAATGTGATATATACCGTAAATGATGAGTTTTAAAATACAAAATCTTATGGCCAAACATGAACAAAATATTTAAAAAATGTGTGCTTTATTTGAATTCGTACCAAAATATTGTTAAATATAGGACTTTTTGGAAGTAGTTCTAATGAAAATTAAACCTATATATATTATGACAATTTTTTGGCTGGTAGTTCCAAGAAAAGTTATCTGTGATGTAGAATACACATTCTATACATGCGTATGTAACGAATTGGTATTTTTATTCAAAATTACGTAGAGTTAATAATTCAAACTGTTAGATAATTAATTTTAAAACGTTGACTGCGCAAAACAATTGATGCTGCTGAATCATCATCCCAGCCCATCCTAAAAAAATTCTTCCTGCCTTTGTTTTTTTTCTCTCTGTTGTGGCTCCTTACACTCATTAGCAATTGAAAAGAGATAAATAAATAGTTTCTCCATTTCGTGACGAAAATGATGATATCATCTTCTTCGGATCGGTCTTTGCACTAGTTATTTAATTTAACCAACCGTCGAATCAGAAAGTTAGTTAGTTAGTGTATTTTTTTCTTTAGGAATCGGATTTGTTTCCATTGCATTTGTTGCGTTTGTTTGAAGAAGCACTTGATGATGTTTGTTTGTTTCTTGCTTTCTCTCTGTTCATTCCATTTAAATTTTAAATGCCAGATTTATTTATTTTAAATTTCATTTCGTAATTTTTTGATTTTTAATCTGTTCTATTCTAATTGTCAAAATAATTAGTTCGATTGGATTCGCATAGCATTAGGATTAGGATTATCAGAGATTAGAATTGACAATTATATTTAATATTTATATTTTATAAATATAAAAATCAAACAATTAAAAATTTAAAATTAATGGGTAATTATTCTATCTATCCTATGACCTATGTCCTATATCAAAAACTTACACTTCATTTCTTTTATTTGTTTTGTTAATTACAAAAAGGTTTTAATTTTTAATACAACAAAATCAAGGCCAGTAAAATGTAACTGTTGTTAAAATTACATTACATTACACTATTACAGTTAGTTGCATGACAAAAGCCTGTTTGAAATAATTACTTACACCTTACACTTACAGAAACTGATGTATGTATGTACTATGTATGTTGTATTATATAGTATAGTTACTATCGGTGTTATTATTATTATTCTCTTAATTCTTTGGGGGGGGGGTTTAACAACATACTCACACACACATGTATAGTGCATGTGAATATGCTGAATCCATGAATCACATACATATATTATATCTGATTTTTTTGCATTGATCCTGGACACTGCAACAACAAGACCAGATATCTTCACCATTAAACAATCTAGCCCCTGATATTTATTTATGTAATATTTTTGGTTATTCAATCAGTCTTAGCTTTTTTTTATTCTAATAATTCTGCTTATTCATTGAATCTCTGCAATACATTATTTCCCCATTTGTATATTTATGTTGCTATTTTTACATAAAATTCTGGTAATTTATCACTGTGGCTTGCATGTAATATCGTGTTCATTCTATATTTGTTGAGTCTGTGTGTATATATTTTTATAGATATGTTTATATGTGCATATCTGTTTATATATTTATATATATACATGCATGTTTAACTTGATGTTATTGATCATTCCTGTTCAGTATGATTTTACAAAATCTAACAAAAACTTAACAGACAGACTAATCACATAAAAGTTTGAAATGGATAGTTGGGATGGAGAACTAGACCCCCACGAAGATGAGACTCCTCACGAGGGAGAGTCCATATATCCACCTGATAGTGATCATTTTGTAGTTTTCAGCTCAACCCCGTATTATGCTTACCCACCGAGGATCCCCCACACGACGCCCAAATATAGAGGGGCTGTCAAATGTGATCGCATTGACACAAATTATCGTATTATTCCATCTGTCATCTGTAGCTTTTGCATACTTTTTGGCCTGTTTCATTGCTTTTGTGGTTTGTTTATGTTTTTATTATAATATTTTCAATTTAAATTTTTAAAAATTTGTTTCCTTTATTTTAAGCTTTATTTTATTTTTTCCAGGCTACAGATACTTCAAAGCCAGCATGTTTTTAACCGGTTTTTTATTTGGTTCTTTGGTAACATACTTAATTTGCATTGAAGAAAATTTCCTAACGATTGAAGCAAAGATCGGAGTTGCGATGGGGGCAGGCATTCTGTGCGGCCTGATAACGATGCTGGTTCAGTATGTTGGTCTCTTCATGACTGGCTTTCATATGGGGTTCCTCTTGGCAGTTGCCGGTTTAATTGTTGCCGACTGGTTCATTCAGGTTCATTCCAAATGGGTGCCCATTGGTTCCATTTTAAGTGTTGGCCTGTTATTTGCTTTGTTATGCCTAAAATATCAGAGAGCTATTACGTATTTGGCGAGTTCCATAATTGGATCAGCTATGGTAACAGCTGGAGTTGATCATTTCGTGAATCATTTTGGTATATTGTACCATGCTCTTGATAGGTTGAAGGTAGTCAAATCGCCCCTTTTATGTTGGTACATGTGGATGATCTTGGCTGTCTGGCCACTCTTCTCCTTGCTTGGTAGTGTGTTTCAATGTCAGCTCACTGGAAGAGATTGTGACCATCGAGAACGTTTGTTCTTTTCATTTTTGTCATTCCTTAAAACCTTAACTGAGTTTGTATTTTTTAAATTTAAAGAAATATTTATGTTAGAATCATGCTTCCATAAAGCTTTGTGTTTCTCTTGTTTGAAATTAATTTGAAAAATATCAGATACAATTTTTTGTGTTGACATTGTGTTGAATGGTTTATGATTTTTTTCTTTCATTAATTAATTTTTAAACTTTAATTCCAGCTTTGGGTGTGAGAACGTCTGTCAAATCAACCCACCATCGACACCAATCTAATCCTAATCATCATCATCAGCAGCAACAACACATGACGTCATCATCATCATTTTCGACACCACAACAACAACGACATCATCATGGGCAGCAGCAAAAATCAAAAGATTCTTATAACTTCCAGAAGCCAAAGAACTACAGACATTTATATCAGGTCAGAAGATTCAACGGGGATGTCCTATCCAAGGTTTGTTTGTTTTTCAAGTTAAATTTTCCTTCAAATCTCTCATCACCAGTCTAAGAACATGATTTTATTTCTACAAAACATAACTTAAATTTTCTAAATTTGCCCAAAAATTTATTTCACAAAACTCATTATGTTTTTTTGTGGTTGGCTGGTTTATTTCACCATATATTTCATTGTCATTTCTCTGACTAAAGGATAATTAAAAGAAAGTTTTGATCAGATAATAATTTTTTATAACTGAAAAAAATGATACTTAAGCAGTAAAATTTATAATTTTTGAATGGAGACCAGCAAATTAGGTTTTTTAAAATTGTATATTTGAACATAAAAAAGGTTAGATATAAAGATATTTATAATAGGGGCTATAAAAATCCGATGACTCACCTTGAAAATGGAGCCTTCATTTACAACAGATTGATAAAAAAAATGAGCATAATTTCATGGTGAACATCATGAGTTATTTTTTTTTTATTCCACGCTGCAGTTGTATGAAGAAGAGCCTCCAAAATATTATCTCTCTAGTTTGAATAGCTGATAAAGTTTTGTTGAATAGTGTAGATTTAAACATGCCTAACAATAACAACACTAATTAGATTCACATGATTTGAGGCCTCTCGTTTTGGATGTGTATTTTTTGAGCACATTTTTTTTTCTATTTCCTATCATTAACTGTGCAATAGGAAATCTCAATTAATGTTGAAGACCTTTATTGATAATTTATACATTAATTCGCATGTGAATACATGCATATAAGAAATATTTATATATAACATAATGCAATATGAAAGATAAAGTTAGTCATTATCTTCATAATTGCATATAGGATTATTGTAAATTATTAAAAGTTAATTTTATTCTAAATTTGAAATATTCATAAATAAATGTTGAAATATTGAACAGAATTACGTATGCAGAATACACGAGAGTTCGTCCACAGCTGTTCCAATGTCAGTTGTCGGATGATATTGCTAGTTCTGTCTGGCTAGTTGTCTGTCTGGCTGGCTGCTGACTGGCTAGACGTCCATCAGATACAACAATTCTAAAAAATTCAAGTCATTTTGAATTACATTTTTACACACAACTTTTATATCTTGTGTATAAAACAATAACGAATACTTCAAATGTTTCTATTAATTAATTAATTAATTGATTAATTAATCTGTTCTGTATTTTTATATGAGTTTAAAATTTGTGTTGTCATCTCTTGTAAAAGCTGTTTTATTCAATAATTTTAAGTGTCAACACACGTGTTGAAGTTTAAAATGTTCTTAAATTATTAGGTCACTAAGTTAATTAATTACTTTTCTTAAATGAAATTCCAATAAGTCATGGTCTATTATACTGACCATCTTATAATTCTGTAAATAATTTCCAAGAGTCAGGTCTTTAGTTATATTTACTGTTTTCATTTTTTCTCTAGTCTGTCATCTTTAAATCATGAGATTTTGAAGTCTTTAAACATAGCTTGCACAGATAAGAAAATAAATTGTCAATGTTTATTGATAATGAGAAACGTGGCAGTTTCAATTTTGTTAGTGTTTCTAACTTGATCATAACACGTTTCATTCATCTGTAGTCATTTTTTTTTTTTAGTAAACATGGCAGTCATAAGTTTATTGCTGTTGTTGTTGAATCACACAATATTAGATCTGTTTATTTTTTTACAGAATGAATCAGTCTAAGGCATTTTTGGTTATCATTCGAATCATTTTTTAAAAAAAGAGTGAATTCTTTCGGATAACAACTGCTTATAATTGTAATAAATAAATCCTACGCTGTGTATGCTAATATGAGACTGAACATGTGAGCAAAGAATATTGTTAAGAAATTATCATCCAGCTGTCTAGAGTAAAGTGTATCTTATTACACATAAACTCATACAAGATACAATACAGACTCACTTCTTGTCCTTATCATCATCAATATTATATATGTGATGATTAACATTAAGTAGTTGCAACTAAATGCATGTTCTATCTAAACATTTTGAAAAATTTGTTATGATTTGCAATTTATTTTTCTTACTTGACTCTTGGAAATTTATTTGAAGAAATTTATATATTGGTGATTTAAATTTTGTTGTCATATTTTTTTCTGCCCACCTTATTTTTTTTATAACAAAATAAATCATGATCACTTATGTACAAAGAACTTTTTCAATTGTTTCATGTTAAACTTTATATTGGACAGTTTACAATGGGCTTTGAAAACACATTTGTTTCATTTTTTACCTTGCTTAAACATTATTGTGTGAAAATTGTATGATATTTTTTTTCAAAGTTAAACTCGTGTTTTTAGTTCAAGAAAATTATACTCTACTGTTTTGTTAAATTTGTAGTGCATGAAAAAAAGTTGTTCTTGGTGCATGTATTGGTCGTACATCATTACATTAACAATATCAGTATAGTATTATTTATCAACGTGTCGATTGCTTCTGTTTTCGTTTTTCTAATTGTGATCTAAAATGATCATTATTTATTTATTAATACAGACGCATAGTGGATTGTTATATTTGCGTTTACGTTGTTTCAAAACCTTTTTTCCCGTGTATTATATATGCTCTTTTATATTTTGTTATTGTTAGATCATTATTTCTGAACACTGCATAAATTCGTTTGCAATATTGATAGGAGGTTGGGTCTGAACTCTGTAATCGTTTGTTAGTCAGCTTCATAATATTTTGTTTTGTGAAGTAACATTCAAGTTATTTCTTTTGCATTTTTGTTTTGTTTGTTAATATTTTTTTTAATTTCTTATCAGTTTTTGTTCAAGTTTTTTGCTTTTGTGAACATTACCAAATTGTGAATTGAATTTTACCTTTAAGCATTTTATTAAAAACTTTCATACTAATTAGAAATTTATTAAAAATAATGAACAATCACTGATTTAAGCCCTGAAAGCTGAATGCAATGTTATATATACTGTCGGTGAACATCCACAGTCAGTTGCAGTATTTCATTTGTTAAAAAGCAGTGGATAGAATTGTAAAAGTTTGAATGTATTCGGAAACTCAGGGTCTTAGACGTAAAAAGATTTTTTTAAATTATCGTTCAATGTGATGCTGAGAAATGCTGTTTTGTAAATAGTTCCTGGAAGAATTTAACATTTGAGATGTTAGGTAGGTTTAGAAGAACTTTTATAATTGAATGGTTTGAACAATGAGAGTCAAATTAAAGAAAATTACGCAAAAATCTTTCTTGAATTCTGACGTTCAGAAGTGCAGAACATATAAATAACGACTAAAAAAGGGTAAAAATTTGTACAATCCATCTTTTCACAAATAAAAATCAAGTTGCAGTTTGATCAGAAATTCGGCTGGAAGTTGTAGTTGATCCAAAAATGAATTTGTGCTATTGGTTTCTCCAGCTAGCATAAGTTCAACAAATTTTTTCTTCCATTCCAGTTGATGTTTTGGGTCGTTTTGAGTCGCTGTTTGGCAATCTAATCAGAATTGTCTGAGGAAAGGGAAAGCCAGAAAAAATGTATCGTATCTGTTTTGTTTGCAATTTTTATACATTAAATTTTAGTTATTATATTAAAATGTAATATGTTATATTATAATAAGTTATCATTGTTAAGTTCAGCGTATTATATCAATTACAATTCAACATTACGATAAAATTTAGCGTATTTTTTGATCTAATACTAGTCACATTTCAAAGTACTGGCACAAAACTGCCATCCAACAGGCAGCCATTTAGTTGTTCAGTACTCTGATTTCTGAATGTTATACTTCTATCATTTTTGCCTATGTCCATCTATTTTTTTTCATCGTTTCTAATTACAATACTGTATATATATATATAATATATATATATATATTAATATATATATGTGGCTGGAAGGAAAATATAATTGATGCAATATTTGGTAATCAAATCGAATTATATGATATGATTATCAAATATTATATTATATATATATATATATATAACAATTATTTTATTATTTATATATATATATAAATTATAATGACGTGTAATTTTTATATTATGGTTTCAAAGTCGTTGTTCATATTTTAGTCGTATATTAAAATGATTCTGATTAAAGTATATTCATTTCAAGAAGAGATTTTCTACTTAAATCGTTATTTCTAGATGGTATTGATGGTTTAAAATCTAAAAATCAGATGGTTTCGGAAATAAATGATGCTAATATATTCTTTTTTCTGGTTCGTTCACATGCTTTCTCGATTTTGGAGTAGTTTTCGGCATATTTTAGGTTGTAGGAACAGACGTGCGCGAGTGCATGTTTACTGTTTATTTGGATTTTCAATGATATTATTCTCCTTTACTTGACAGTGAATAATAATTTTCCAGTATTATTATTCATTATTATTCATTATTATTATTATTCATTATTATTATTATTATTCATAAATATTGAAAGTTACAATTGCTAAATTACTTTTAAATATGTAAATAGATACGAATAAATGATGGTTAAACATTAAATATTATACATTCAAAACTTTTGTAAATGCATGTTTTATCAAACATTTCATCAGTTTGAATATAGCAACAAATCTATATGTCAACAATCTAACGATTACTATATGATAAAACTCCCGCATATGTAAATAAATAAATCTATATATTTATTTATTTGTTCGTTTGTTCGTTCGTTCATTCATCTTTTATAAAAACGTCAATAAATCTGCTTATTACTATATTTAATGTCTGATCGATGGATGTTTGGAGTTCGAAATAACGAAATTTAGATGAACATATAAGAGATCATCACATTAAGAAGATTTGCTAACAGCGGACTTCTTTACAACGTACGATCTCCTAAATGTTAACTTTTTACTCATCAGGGCTTAGTTTATCAAAATCGTTGTTTAACTGTCTGTGCGTGTGTGTGTGTGTGTTTATGTTTGTTTATATAAGTGTGGGAGTGTGGCTCGTCATCTCGCATTCTAAGCGTACGATGGGTACACACTGCCCATCTCACAGAAGCAGCCATACATGTGGCTGGGAAAATTTTTGGCTGTGACCGAATAACTAATAGGTTACATGCTTCATTTAGATTTGGCGCATACATAGATGCATACGTACATACATTCATAAATACATACATACATGCATACATACATACATACATATACTCAATAATTTTCAACAATGTGATATGGCTGATGACGAAAGAGGAATAAATTTAAATAGTCCGGAAGCCAGTTTGAAATATAAATCGTAAATATAACCTTCTTTACGCGAAGTTTGGTTGTCCATTCGCGTATTATAGGAACTCCCTTTATCATGTTTAAAAAATTGAAGAAAAAATTTAATTTTTCAATTTTATTATAAATATTCTGAACAATGTTGCGTATACAATTTATTTATAAAAAGGTATAAAATACATAGATGTCTTTTCTTCACTTTAATAAAGTATCTGTAAAACATATGCAAATTTACTTTAAAAAAAGAGATATTTTTCGGAGATAAAGTTTTAAATGTTTAAATAATCAATTCAATAGAACTTGGTGAACTTCGTCCAAAATTAAATTATTAAAACATGAGTTAAAAAGCATGAGAAATTCATAAAAATGACTTTTTTTTATTTAATACTTATCAAAAACGTATAAAAACATAAAACTTCAAACAAAAAACACTTGAAGGCTAGGCAAGGATACTGACAAGTTTGAAAAAGTTTATAATGAGATAAGTTATTAGTCTTATTTAATCAAACAAATTTTCAACCAAATTAAAAATATTCTCTCCAGCTGCTTCCAGGCGGTTTCTGTACTCCACGTTCTGTTCAAAATATTTTAAGATGTTATAAATTTGAAATAAGAGCATTGTAGTAACCAACGACTATTTTTTCAAATCCACAGCACTAAGTGTTTGTGAGTTTATTCCGACTTAACAATGTTTATTCTAGATCTATAGAAGGTTTTTATTTGAAAATTGTTCAGCTTTAGCATCACTAATACCATCAGTTGCATACATCTCTTACAATATTTATAAACTATCTAGGTTTTACTTTTTTAAAGCATTCTTAAAAATTAGCTTATAATTTCTTTTCGTTTGAGAAGTCTCATGACCATGACCAATATAGAAGTGACTGGTATTGAGAAGAATAGCGAAACAAATTTTGTCAAAACAATATTTATAATAAGGATAACCAAACCAACCTGATAATTTACAACAGGAACGTCCCTTATTCCATACAAGATGCCATACCATACACCTGCTATGTGACCTGTGCTGTCATTATCACCGCCGTGAAACAATGCTCTGTCGGATAGTTCTTTCCAGCTGCTTCCCGAGGCTAACAACGCGTCATACCTGAACGTGCGAAGTGTGTATCAAAAAAGTTAATTTTCAAATTAACTTTTCTTTGCGTGAATCTTTTTTATATAAAAAAATAATTACATATACGAAATTGAAAAGCGTACAAACGCTATCATTGGAGCATCGTGTCCAGAGGCTCCACCTCTTCCATTGTAGCTGATCTTTTTGTAAAATTCATCTCTCTCTTCGACGCCAAAGTTTTCTGGAAATACTGGTGATGATTTGCCGTCAGCTATGCCGCGCAAGTTCAAATACTTAGTCCAAGCGTTCCTAAAGTAACTTCTTTTAGGGTGGTTGTGGATGAATTTCAATTTTTCAGATCATCATCAAAACGGGGTTTATATTCTAATCACAACTGGATGGAACAAAATATTCCGAGCCCAAAAAAGGAAACAATTTTGAAAATTTATTCAACAAAAAATTAACAAACTGATATACTGTAACTAACAAATTTGCTTCGTTTTTTTCGACATCTCTTCCTTCATTTTTAACATACTGCCAAGCGAGATTTAACGTTTCTATCAAACCGGCACCCCATGAGTTCAGAGCCTTGGCTATCAATATCACATACTTTAACATTTATATGTTACTAATGTAGAACATCTTGCAAAACTCAACCGAATTTAATGATAAAAATACATACTTTAATTTTATAACAGACGGAAAATAACTGAAATAATTTTCAATCATCCAATCTATTATTATTTAAAAACCTTGAATGGCGTAGCTAGTGAACAATGCCGTTGCTAGCGATCCCAGATATCCAGTTGGGTGGTTGTGAGTCATGCGAGCGCATTCTATGCTCACAGCTACCAAGGATTCCAACTGCTCAGGCCTTTATTTGGTTTCATTAAAGCATTTCTATTGAAAACAACCATTTTAATCTAATCTTTTGGAAGAAATTTATGTGAAATAGTCTCATTAAATATTATTTTGACAATATTAAAATTTCTTTTATAAAATATTTAATGACAGTTTCAATAAAATTTTCAAAATAAGTCTGACTTTGGAAAGTACATGCCAACACACATGGTTCTCATGGCCGCTCCACATCCACCGCCACTGGAATTTGAAAATCATTTGCTTTATTTAAATATTTTTAAACTAAAAGAAGTAAAAACTAATTCTCTTGAAAAAATGAAGAATATAACGTATTAAAAAAAATCTATTTCAACCTAGAATCAAAATTGATTATATATCCGTCAGGTTCATCTGGTTTCAAATGTGCGGCCCCGATGCAGCATGTTAAACCTAACATTTGGCATGCATATGCATTCAAAGTCAAAATATTTATAATTAAATATTATGAGTGAAAATTGTTAAGTTTTATATTAAAACATTATGATTTATAATATACATTTATTTTTCTTAAGACCAAATGTTCTTTGCTTTGTATGTAACTTCACTTTTTTTCATTTTTCGGTTGATCCGGTGGATAATAAACAAGTCGAGAACGTTGCTTAGTTTGTTTCTCTTCTTTTAATGTCTTTCAATATTATATCAATTAATTAAACGATCTACGTGACAAGAAATTTAACAGATTATGGGACCCAGATAACGTTTTTCTTAATTAATTGATTTGACGAAGAAAATTTAGAATAAAGAAATATCGGAAGATTCCTTTGTGTTTGTGAAGACTGAAGTGAAGAAAAAACACGTGCTTCATTCTCTGAAAGTCGATATTTTGCTTCTAATTAAAAGGTCAAATTGAAAGACAAGAAAGAAATGGATCTAACAAAAGTGCAGATCAAACACCTAGAAGGCAAAAGTAATTGGTTAAACTGGAAGTCGAGAGTTTGTATAATACTACACAGTATTCCTGATGCAATGGACGTAGTAAATGGCAAATTAAAAATTCCAGATGAATTAAATGATGACTCAAATAAAGATGAGATAGCAAAATATCAAACTGCTTTGAACAGATTCAATAAAGCAGATCGTAGTGCTATGGTTATTCTGTCAACCAAGATGACCGATGAAACGTATGAAAAAGTTCGTTCATTCAGTAATGCCAGAGATGTTTGGTTAGAACTTCACAGATTGTATGATGAAGTTAATGAAGATAAAGCATACAACTTATGCATGAAGTTCTTCAGTTATAAAATAGATGAAAGCGATGATGTTGTCACTCATGTCACAAAACTCAAGAATCTTTGGAAAGATTTAAAGGTTGAGTTAGGAAAAGATGAAAACAGTGACTTGTTGCTGATGTGCCAAATAATTGAAACTTTGCCAGAAAAATATTTTTCATTTGCTGCAATTTGGAGATTGTTGAACAAGACTGAAAGAACAGTCGAAACACTCACAGATCAACTGTGTAGCTATGAGAGATCTTTGGAAGGTAAAACAGAATAAAATAAAGTATTATTTGTCAAAGCAACAACTAAAAGGTCATCATCACTAAACATGAATGGTCAAAAACAAGATAAATTTGTCAGCAAACCAAAGCGACTGATATGTCATTATTGCAAATTGCCAGGTCACATTGTAAGAAATTGTGAAAAATGGCATTCTGATGGTAGACCAGCAAAACCAAGAAATAACAATCTATGCGATGACAATAAAAAATCACTAGTTGTTATGGGATCAAGTGTTTTTGCAATTGATGAGTCAGCATACACTGATGAATGGTTTTTTGACAATGGTGCAACGTGTCATCTAACTTTCCGAAGAGACATATTTCAAAGTTTTGAAAAATTTTCTCAACCGAGTAAATTATATGTTGCAAATGGTGATACTGTAGAAGCTTTTCATCTTCAAGTGAAAGTGAATAATGGCAAACTGTTAAACTTACAGATGTCTTGTATGTGCCAAAAGTAAAAAGAAATTTGTTCTCAGTACTTGCAACTCAAGATAAGAACAGAAATAGCTCTTTTGTTTCAACCTCAAGAAGTTGTCATCTACTTATTGACAATGTGAAACAATGGAGGTTTGTTCAAACTTGTTGCAAAAACTGTTAGACCGTTAAATTCTGAAGTCGAAGTTAACTTTGTCAATGATCAAGATGCATTGCAGTTATACCATGAACGAATGGGACATCAGAATAAGAAACGTGTTAAAATACATCGATCAAGAGATGTTATTTTTGATGAGAAGGTTGTCAAACCAAATTCAGTGATTTTGTAAGAAGAAAGTTGTTCAGATGAAAATAAAGAAACTTTGATTAAAGAAAATATTTCAACTGATGAAGATGTTCACAACCGTAATTCAGTTTCATCTGATGAAGAAGATCAATCTGACTGTTGTAATCAAAAGGCCAAAGGTATGGTTTTATGTGACAGGAATAATATCAAAAAGCCATCTCGTTATGATCCTTTCGTTATGTCTGCGTTATGTGAAGTACTTGAACCAGTGAGCTACAAAGATGCCATTCAAAGTGATGAAAAAGCCATGAGCAGTCATTAAAGGAAAATCAAACGTGGGATTTGGTAAGTCTTCCAAAAGGTCATAAGACAATACCATGCAAATGGGTCTACAAGGTAAAACACAATCCAGATGGTTCTGTTGAACGTTTTAAAGCCAGGCTAGTGGTAAAAGGTTTTTCTCAGAAAAAGGGAATTGACTATGATGAAACCTATAGTCCTGTGGTCAGAAGTTCAACTATAAGAACACTATTAAGTGTTGCTGCAAATGAAAAGATGTCACTCATGCAGTTTGATGTGTCAACAGCATTTCTATACAGCAAACTAGATGAAGATATTTACATGGAGCAACCTGAAGGTTTTAAAGATAATTCAGGAAGAGTCTGTAAATTCAAGCGTAGTCTCTGTGGACTTAAACAAGCTCCAAGATGTTGGAACAAACACTTTGCTGAATTCTTGAAAAAGAGACATTTCAAACAAAGCGATGCAGATACTTGTTTGTTCATTAGAATACTTAGAATACAGGGAGGAAAGAAACTCATACTTGCACTGTGTGTCGATGATGGACTAGTTGCAGGAACCGATAAAGAAGAACTAAAAATATTTGAAAAAGAAATAAAGTCAGAGTTCAAGATAACATCTAAACCTGCAACATATTTCCTTGGATTAGAGATTAATCAAGATGAGAAGGAAAATATTAATGTCAGTCAGTCATCCTATACAAGAATGATTCTTGAAAAGTTTGGGATGAGTCAGTGTAAATCCTGTTCAACTCCAATTTCAAAATCTGAGGAGTTCGATGAAAACAAAAATGAACACGAGGAAGTGAAATTTCCTTACAGATCAGCAGTTGGTGCATTGATGTACTTGATGACGGGAACAAGACCAGATATTGCATATGCAGTTGGACTAGCATCCAGAAGTTTAGAGAAACCCAGCAAGTCCAATGTAGCACAAGTTAAGCAAATTTTCAGATATTTGCAAGGCACAGCTGATGTCGGTATTGTTTACAAGTCTGGTCAAAACAATACACTTATAGCCTACAGTGATGCAGATCATGGAGGAGATAAATCTAGTGGAAGATCGACATCAGGTGTAATCTGTATGTTTGGAGGAAGCGTGATCAGTTGGTTTAGCCAACATCAACCCTGGGTTGCGATTTCAACTACTGAAGCAGAAATTGTTGCCGCAAGTGAAGCAGCTCGTGAAGTGATATAGCTCAAACGATTGTTGAACGACATTGTAGATCTAAAGAAAAAGCCATAAATTTTTGTCGACAATGAAGCAGCAATTCGTTTAGCACACAATCCAGAACTTCACAGAAGAACAAAGCACATCCACATTAGACATTTCTTTGTCAGAGAAAAAGTTGCAGAAGAAGAAGTTTCAGTTGAACGAGTTGCGACAGAACTTCAAGTTGCTGATGCTCTGACAAAACCAATGGTAGGACCAAGACTAAAGAGTGTGCGATGGGTCTTCAGAACGTTTAGGTTAAGGTCATGTAATGTTTTAAATAAAATGAGAAGGTTTTAAGTTTTATATTAAAACATTATGATTTATAATATACATTTATTTTTCTTTGGACCAAATGTTCTTTGCTTTGTATGTAACTTCACTTTTTTTTCCTTTTTCTTTTTTTTTTTCTTGGATAATAAACAAGTTGCTTAGTTTGTTTCTCTTCTTTTAATGTCTTTCAATATTATATCAATTAATTATACGATTTACGTATAATTGAAATTTAACAAAAATGGTGGAAATAAAATTAAATATTATTGTAAATAAATAAATATTTTTCTAAATAAATATTTATAAATATTTTTTGCGATTTTTAGATTAAAAAAATAAGTTTCAACCTGGTGCTCTACCCGTCATGTCAGTCATGCATACAACATAATGCTTGGCTACTATTAAGTACAACTTCTTTAAATCATCTATTCCCAACTTTCCATATTCAACAATGGCTTTAAAAAATATACAAGTTAGCAGATGAAAGTTTGATTTAATTTTTGCTGATTATAATTAATTTTCAAATAAGTTATTTTAGACAGATGAAACGTTTCGAAACCTTCAGCTGTAGCTAGGTGCATAACAGTGTCATCAGAGACAATCCACTTTGGCTCTACAAATAATTATTAATTTTTATTTAAATATATTTCTATAATATGCTAATAAAAACGTTGTTACATATTATTTAGGTGGCAACATAGTGTAATGATTAAGGCGTCTGGTCCTGCTGCTGCAGCGACTGTGTTCGAATGCTAAGAGATCCCCGCTTATCACGTACGATCTGTGATATGCGTAGATTTGCGTGTATTCACATGCGCCCTGTGCGTGCATGAAAGTGTGTGTTTGCGTGCGCGTGTGTGTGCTGTTGATACATTCACAATTAATTAAAAGATAATATTTGTAACAGATTGTTGACATACAATGACGCTTTTGATAATTAATTTCTAAAAAAATTATGCGTAGCTAGGCAGCATTTAACATGGCAACATTATTAACTACATAACATGAATTTTCACTGTAGACTTGATATTAAGCTAATGCAATTACGGATTACATTCAAGAAACTATTTAAAATGTTGAAGAAGAAGAAGAAGAAACGAACGTCGGACATCCAGAGCAGCTATGCCACCCATCTTTTTGGCGTCTCGATGAATTTTCACACTAGACTGTTGAAACTCCCAAGCGCCGTGGTAATATCCAATTGCATCTGCTGCTCCGCCCAACAGCATTCCGGCTATGTACCTTCGAAATCAAATGAATATGGCATTCATACATGTATCACATTGTATGACATTCATACATGTATCACATTGTATCATCCAACATACAATCATTGTATGTTGGATGATATAGAATAATATAGAATTCTCCTAGCTAGACATCACAAGCTACTTACTACAATATTAATTTAAAGTATAGAAATGTTACACCATATTGTGAAATGTTAGTCCTTATTAACAAAAATATTTTCTTTGCTGGTAAACGTTTAATTAACTTATATTATAATTAGCAGAACAAGCACTGAACTTAATGGAATATATCAGTACAGATTAATCTATTTTGCAATTTTTCAGAAAACTTTTTTAGCAGACTGTGATGTATATAAGATTAAATAACACATAAACTGCAGCATAATTTATTTCAATTAAAATGTAATATTTTAAACTACATGGTTTTGCTTGAGTAATTATTTATTATCAATATGTAAAAAAAACATGATCCCATCTAAGCATTCCACCAACAACTGTCCCAAAATTTCAACCACTATGTTATAACATTTCACCAACAATATCTTACGTCATACATTGCAAAACTTATTAGCACAAGATTTCAGTAAACAACAGCTAACCTTTTTCGAATTTCATTCTTTGTTAAGGGTTTTCCAAAGGACACTTCATTCAAACTTGCCTAGCAAATTTAAAATTTGTAATAACAAGTTATTAGAGAGAAAAAGAGAAACAGAGAGAGAGAGGCAGAGAGAGACAGAGAGAGAGGGAGGGAAAATTAAATTTGGGTTAACTGTAGTTAGTGTTAGTCAATAGTTGGTTTCAAATTTTAAACATTAGTAGTGCGTAGTGAATTGAATAATGATCATCTTTTATTTGCATGTGGCTGTACAGTAGAGGTAGATAATATGATAAAAAAATAATTTTACTAGCCTAAAAATTTACGAATAAAAAATAAAATAAAATAAAACACAAAAATAGGTAATCTGCTTTTAATATTTAACAAACAAATGTATTATGGATAACTTGAAAATAATGATAAAAATAATAAAAACTTATTTTTAAAATCACAAACTCGTAGAGCTTCTGATTCGTTACAATTATGAAGGCAGAAACAAGAAGCCATAGGGAGGATGGTAGACACAGATTGAATGGGGATTTACACTTTATTCATTCAAGGATTTCCTCAGCTCTATTTATATCACTTCTGCTTTTTTAAAAGGCAAAGACTGCAAATAGTACTGGAATTTAAATATAATATATAATCATGTCATATACTTACAATATGAAATATATAATATATTTGTATATATGTGAATGCATATATAACACACAAATAAAATTTATGTCAACGTATATATATATATATATATATAATCCGTTTGTATATATTTATAAGAGAATTTAATGAATATGACCGATAACATACAGATGTATTATTTAATGAAAATTTTGAAAAATATATCATTCATATTAGTTACTTTATTATTATAAACAATGCCAAGTTTTTTTGAGCCGAGCCAACTAAGATAATAAATTTTGTTTATTTGCATCTTGTGTGTGGTATCAAATGGCAGTACGTTCCAATTATGATTACTGAACGCTCTCAAATATCTCACAGAAAATAATTTTTAATCATTTGAAGGTAGCCCCGGTACCCTGTAGATTCTTCAAGAAAAAAAAATTAGACACAAGGTTTTATTTTTAATAACTTTCATTATTGGCTCCAGCATAAAAATACATAAAAAGATAGTGATTAAAAATGAA